>NW_008707425.1:1565662-1620781 GCF_000327385.1 Lottia gigantea
GGGGGGGGGGGGGGGGGGCGTACGCAGAATTTATTCAAAAAGGGGTCATGGGTGGGATGCTATTATACATGGATTATATTTTAAAGTATTAATTTATGCTAGTTGAAATAAATCCAGTTGTAATCAGTGAAATAAAAGATGATTTTAAGCACTATTTGATTATACGATTTTACTACAAATGCCCATAATTGTTCCATATAATTATGTACCATCATTTTTTGTGCGTTTCCCATAAAAAGTTTTTTTTACCATTTCCATAATAAAGTCTGCCATGATGGTCTAGGACATATGTTTTGTGTTTATAGACCAAATCCATAAGTCAAAATCAATATCAAAATAATCATTTTGGTGAAGAAACATTATAAAAAATTGTAATTATGCCTGTCTGATACCCTTTCAAGATCAGCATTGCAGAGTATTCTCCCTTGATAGTTAAACTCCATGCAATTGTGCCTAGATAACACAGACTAGGCTAATATTTGTAAACAAACTATTAAGGGGTCAAATAATTCTATTTTTAGACTACGGCGGCTGGTTTGGTAACGTGGTACATATATGTACCGGTGGGCATTTAAGGGTTAAACTTACTTAAAGACGATAGAATTGTTATTAAAAAGAGTGACAAAGGTTCATGTTGTGTCATTCTGAATAGGGAGGATTATGTTTCAGAAGCAGAGAATCAACTGAATAATCCTAAACATTATGCCATTTTACCGAAACCAATTTTCAAAGAAACTGCTAACACGATTAGCAATATTCTTGCCGATTTAGTCAAAACTAGTTATCTTAAACAGAAACAATATGTCTGCCAAACCTGATTGTCACTTTGCCTAAAATCTATAAATTCCAACCAAGGAGTGGTTTATCTCGAATAAAATCCCTAAAGGCCGTCCGATTATATCTGACCGTGGTAGTGAGTCCTATGCAGTGTCAGAATACATTGATCATTTCGTGCTACCTCTAGCATGTTAACATCGCGCCTACCTTAAAGACACAACCGATTTTGTCAATAAAGTAAAAAAATTTCGAGTTCCCTCTAATGCTATTTTAATTTCTATTGACGTTTCTTCTATGCATACTAATATCGATAACACTACTGGTTTAACGGCAGTTCGTAAAGCTTTTAATGGAAACCCAGATCCAAACAGACCCAACGATGCAATTCTACAGCTTTTAGAGATTTGTCTTAGTCGAAACGATTTCACATTTAATGGTAAAACATATTTACAAACTTCAGGGACAGCTTTGGGCAAACGATTCACCCCTTCGTACGCAAACCTTTTCATAGCAGAGTGGGAACGTGAGGTGTTGCCTCTGTCCATTTGACCCACTTACGGACGCTTTTTGGGACATTTGTATGGTTTGGACTTATTCTATCGAACAGTTTTGGGAATTCTTTGAAACAATACCACCATCCTTCTATCAAACTAACCACAAACGTGAGTGACAAAAGCATAGACTTTCTCGATACCACAGTCTTTTAGGGAGATGCCATAGCAGAAACAAATAAACTGGATATTAAAGTGTATTTCAAAGAAACTGATACTCATCAACTCTTGCACAAGAGCTCCTTTCACCCAAAGCATACCTTTTCTGGTATAATTAAGTCACAAGTTTTACGATTTCATCTAATTTGCACAAGATCTTCTGATTTCAACCAAGTCTGTACGATTGTTTTCTCAAAACTGAAAGAGCGTGAGTGCTCTAAACGATATTTACGAAACATAAAAAATTCCACATTAGTGTTATAGGGTGGCCTGGGGTAGTTTAAATAACCAGATAAGGTTTCTTTTATGGTTTTATTATAGATGAAAACAGAAAGCAAAATCCCTGCAATACACAAATATAACAATTATATACAATTATAAAATATAGCAAATACAAATACAAATACAAATAAAATACAAATCTTTACAATAAACGAAATTGCCAACTGTAAAACCTAATGCATTAATATTTGAAATAAATAATTATGCAATGTGATATACATTTATAATACATAGGTTGTAAATAAATCCAAAGTGGGGTTTAAAGATGAATATAAGTATAACACCTTATTACTACCACACAACTTATTCCTGAAAACTTACTATAATTACTAATAATATTCTTTAATTTTATACTTAAACTTATACTTATAAAACACTTTAACATACCTCTAAACTATATCCAATAGAATCCAGATTACCATATGAAATTCAAACACATCAATTTGGTGACAGTACAAACTGACTTGACTATACAAAAGCTAGGTAACTAATGACTCTGTATCCAGGTATCCCAATACCCCAAAAGAATGTAACAACAAGGTGATGAAAGATCACTGAACAGAGTTTGTAGAATTAAACTCAAGAAGAAATAAGAAGAGTAAGAGAGAAAATAGAAAGTGAGAACAAATTAGGAGATTAGTAATAAGTGTTTGCTGTAAAGATAAATCATTCATTAACATTAAAGTCACATTCTCTCATACTATAACATTAGCACGAATAGCAGCTAAAAACAGGCTTCATGCCGAAGTACCTCCAGGTTTAAGAAGTGCTCCATGTTTGTCCAGTAGATGCAAAACATGTCCCTTTATATCAGAAACTCATTATTTTGTAAGCAACTCTACGAATAAAAGGTACCCGATCCAGGAACATCTAACATGTGAACATTCGAATGTAATATATTTCATTTCAATATGTAGGAGAAACTAAGATTAATTTACGTACTTGTTCTAATGCTCATAGGTCGGATCAAATTAAAGAAAGACAAGCCTGTTTCTAATCATTTCAACCTCGACGACCATTCAATAGACGATCTCACCCTAATACCAATTGAGCGCATAGAAATTGACTTGCCCGAAGATGAAACTACCAAATTCCGTCAATCAAGGGAAGCCCATTGGATTGAGACATTGAATACAGCAAGACTTATAGGACTAAATATTCACCATAATGTAGGCATAGCACCCTTTTTTGTCCCGTTCAATACAACCAGCAATCAAGCAAGCAAGATAATTCATGCCCACTATAAGAGCCTTCAAGAGAAATTCCCCCATGTCTATAAGCAGAAAATGATAGTTGCATATTCAAAAAATAAGAACTTAAATGATAATATTGTTCATAGTAAACTAAAAACAATCAGTACATAACAGATACTATACTTCTCGCCCATTGGGCGAGTTATTTTTTCTAATTTCAGATCAGAATAAGAACAGAAGAAAACCCAATATCAAGACCCTTAATCCTGATTTCTAAATAAAGTGTCTGCTCCACCCTAGGCCTGTACATTTGGGAGAATCAAACCCTCCCTTCCCCGAAAACTAATATGGCTATACGACCGGTTAAAATTCTCCCCAAGCTCCAATAACAAATCTCCGTTTGTCGGTTAAGGCTTACCATAGACAGAAAACAGTATGAAATATGAGAATAAAATATTGTTTACAACAAAACCCGTTTTGAAGCTGATATTCAAATGAAAAAGAAATCGGCAAAATGTGGATTACCGATAATGTGAAGAAAGTAGTCTTGAATATTAATTTTTCAATACGTCATTTTTACAAGATACAGCCAAGCCAAAAAATTTCCGATTTTCCATCCTTGACCCCCAGTAATTCAGGCATTTAACCAATATTGTTTGGGATTTGGCCGATAAAAATTTGCTGAATCATCCACATCGTGACTATAACCAATAATTCTGCTCCGAAGATTATAGCTACAGTTTTTATTGGTTGAGAAGCGTCAGTTATTGGCCCAATAGTGAAATTAGGCCTGTGTGTTTGGGCTATGTGTCTATTTATAGGTCTACTAATGCGTACAAACATGTTATCATGGACGTAAAGGTTGTAGTAGAAGAGGTTATTTCATTACTGTTATTAATATTGCAACATTGTTAACAGTTATTTTATATTATTTCATTCATTTATTCAAAACAATACTGATACAATATTGCAACGATATTATCAAATATGTAAATAGTTTGGCTGTGTTAAAACTTGTTGGACCAACTATTCACATAAAGTTTATTCCAACGCATAGATTTTTCATGAAAACCAATGATTTATTTATTTTGCATTAATCATTAATGAGGGTAAGATAGGCCTGCTTGGAACAGAAAAAGAAATTCCAGACCCATGGCAAAATCCAATCCAGTTCGAAAATACCTTTGAACTGCAGGTCACAAGATTTGTTACTATAATTTCAGATGGATCTCAATACTTTTGACGAGTTCTGTGGAGGAGATCCTTTATGGGTAAGTTGAATCTTTGACAAATTAGGCCTAAGCAATGCTTATTTAGGTCTCTTAACACTTCCATGTCATGGAGTCCATGACATATCATAATGGAGGGGTGTTTTTCCCCCATTTTCTTAAAAGAATCATATATGCTCATTATATTTGTATGAATTGAACTATCAGTCAACTATTCAACTATCAGCCACAAAATACTAGTGTTAGTCCTTGGGTTGATGAAAGAAAGGAATATTATTTGCAAATATAATTTTACAAAAGATAATTTCAGTAGGAAATATGGGTAGCCTAATTGAATAATTGTTACATAAATTTCTAAGAGGGAACTGTTTTTATTTCAAATGTAAAATTATAGAACTTTAATTTCTATGGACCTGTAGGCATACAATCTGACTGCTATGAGCTCATTATTGATTTTGTTGTTAATATCATTTGACAATTGTCTGATTAAAATGACAAATAACACATTGTTGTCAGAATGTCTTCAGATATCTATATATTTGTCTGTAATATCAGCCTCTGATAGCTATTGTAAAATAGTAGGCTAGAGTAGGGAAAAAGTGGCATTGACTTTTTTTGTTAGAGTTTATAAATTCCTTAAATGATTGATTCCACTTGGTACTTGTGTCAAGTCAAAAAGTCAAAGTCAAAAGACTTTCCATCTAAAATATCACTCAATAACATTTTTGCTTGAATTGGTGGAAGATGTTCTATGAATTTAATAACAAATGCCATTTGCAGAGCTTGTGATATTCTGAAAATATGACGAGTAGCTGTGTCAATATGTTCTGCTGTGATGAGTCTTCCCCATTCTGTATTAGTATCATCTCGCATAATCATTACTAGTTCTATTAAACCACAGTTTTTATATGCACTAAATAATGTATTCACTTTTGACTTGCGAAGATGGAGAAGAGGGAATTCAGTTAGAAATTTGGCATATTTCAAATTTTCCTTTATCAAGGACAACAAATTTATACCAATTTTGTTGTCAGGACCAAAAAGGATTCTGTCAAATTTATTGGAGTCAGAACACAGTCTTGAATCTAATCCTGTCTTAATAAGGATGTCATCAAGGATTTCACGAAGTACATTTATGTCGTCATCTCGACCACTAGCTGGCTGTGGATGTCTGGTGGTGGAGTAAACTTGTGCAGTCCAAATTGTGACAGTTCTACATGTTGTTCAACTTCATCATTTGAAATATTCATTTGTTCCATGGATTTTTTAAAGAAGAGATTCATCAAAGCTGGCAGCAAGTTCCACATCTGAATTATATAATGATCTGTTTGCTTCTTCATCCAACACATCTTTAAGATTAAAATGCACTTCCTCTTGATCACACACTTGCTCACCTGATCTAACATTCTCCTGTAAGAGAAATTAATGTTAAGTCATTAACTTAAAAAAAAACCTATACCAGTACAGAACCTCAATTTATGCTATAATCAAACTAATCTGACACCTATTATTGTTAGAAAGCTTTGATAAAAATATAAGGATGACAACTTTTACCTGTTCAGAAATATCAAAGACAGCGATCTGCTCTACAGCTGATGTAGCTTTTTTATTCTCGTTATTTTCAATGTCAGTATCAATGACTTGTTGGAGGTAGTTTCTAAGCCATGTAATTTTTACACTTGTTCTTGAGATGTCTGAAAGTAAATTTTCGAAAATTTTACTTATCATTTTTCATCGGACACGACAAATTATGCATTTGGTTATGATTAACACATTTATTTCACTATTGCAAAAATTATCTAAATCCTCATGTATATGGACAGATATTTTAAGAGAATATTAGCATGCAAAAAATATTGAAAGAAACATATCTTACCATTAATGGTTGAAAAAAGATGTCTATTTCCCCATCTGGATACCTTTTCAAATTTTTCCAAACTCTGTTGTTCTTGTGGAAGCAGATTTAGAATCGAGTTAAATGCTGACTCTTGAAAATTCTCTTTCCTTCTTACAATCACAAGTTTGTGAACCATCACAAAAAGCTGTATCATGCCACAGTTCAACAATATTTGAGTCTTTGGGCATACCTTGTAGTGTAATTGGTAACATACACATTTGTTTTGAGCGATGTTCACCTGGTTCTGGGTCATTGTGATATTTTAACAGTACAAGATTATCCAGCATTAAAATCATGTAACAGTCTCGTAAACTTACAGGTTTGGTTAATTCTCCACAAATTGAGCTATATGTCATAGAATATTCTTTGATGAATGTTTGATAATATAATTGATCATTCATAGTTTTCAAAACGACACCATTCTCTGCAAAATTTAATGAAGTAGTTAGTCCATATTTGCTAGTTGTCTTAAAAAGATTGCTGATACTGTGGTAATTCATAAGGAGGTCATCTGTGATCTTTTGAAGGAATATACCAATGAAATTCTTATTTAGATTCTTCAACAACATGTCATATATGAGATACAGACGTTCATACTTTTGTTCAAGAAATTTATTGTGATCTGGTTTATTGGTCAAGAATTCTTTGTTAATGAATGCCGATAAAAAAGTTGCATCTCCAATGCTACATC
The DNA here is from genome assembly GCF_000327385.1 of Lottia gigantea. Lineage (NCBI taxonomy): Eukaryota > Metazoa > Mollusca > Gastropoda > Lottiidae > Lottia > Lottia gigantea. The sequence goes on from NW_008707425.1 coordinate 1,572,442, forward strand.
AAAGTGCCGTTCTTCGATGATATTAAAGTTGGAAACTGACAGGGGATCTGGTAAAATATTTTCAAAACAAGTTAGACATGTTTCCCTTTCAGCATCTGTAGTCATCTCACCATGCATTATCTTGACATAAATTATATTATCATTTAGTTTTTTTAGTTTGATGTCATCGTAAAGTTGATATCTTGAAATCTGTCCATCTTTTTGAAATGACTTAATGAGTTGCTTTCCATGAGGAATATCTGGTGCAATCCGACATTGTGTTGATAATTCAAAATATTTATTAAGACCTTTTCGATATATTTAATATCAACTCTTCGCAACAGCTTATCATTACATCCAATGAGTTATTATCAATTCCAGGACATGTGCACTTAACACAAATAACATTGTCTATTGCCACAGTCAAATACTCTTGAAGATTTTCAGGTATCTGGGTTTCCAAATATGGCGCCCGATGCTGTGTAGTGGTAAACAGTGTGTTTTCTTCTTTTATTGCATGAGCAATCATTCGACTTTTTCGTCTTCTTATAACATTTTTAGCATTCTTGAAAATAAGGGAATTGAGGTCAGATGATGATTTTAAACTATTGAAATAGTCCCAGCGTTTCCAAGATGTATTGAAGACCACATCATTTTGCACAAATTTCTGGAAATGGTATTCAAACATACAAATCCTATTCCATTCTTTGCACTGAAAGGGTATCTTCGAAGTCGTAGTCAAAATTCTGAGCATCAGGTAGAAAATGAGAAACATTTTTGTATAAGTCCAATAAAGTACCACTGTCCTGCTTGTCTGCTTTTTGAATCAGATTTATCTTTAACCTTAAAGAAGTCATTAGTTATCTGGTTTGCAATTTTAAAACAATTTTCATAGTCTTCTGAATGTTTGAAAATATACTTCAGAGCTGAGAAACACAATCTACACCATTTAATGTTTTGAATTGTTCATTCTGAAAACCTTGAATCTCACACTGTATATTGAATTTGCGAACTGTACTTTTGTCATTTTCTGTTTGATTCCTTTTCATAAAAAATAAAAAATCCTCAAATTTTATCCATTGAGTCAAGGCAACCAAAAGAAAACTGGCTATTTAATGTTAAAAAAATCACATTTTTGCTTGAAGCAAACATAAATTTCAACGTCAGTTTTATGACCATTAAGCTAACAACTTGACTTTTTTGCGTTTTCTAGCTGGTGCTGCATTTTCTGTATTTGGGTCCATGTAGGGATAATTCACGGTGTAATGGCACATTCTCTTTTCACACACACTGCAACCATATCTGGTTTCAACTCTGTTTGAATGGAAAAAACACCTACCCTGATTCTCATACTTAATTGGAGCATGTTCTAATGTTCTATCAAACCTTATTTCAGGTGGTAAGACAGCAGATGGACGCTCTCTTTTCTTAGTAAATGTTCTGCCACCTATCAACCCATCAGCCAATTGTAAGAAAAAGTCATATTGTGACAATTTTGAATCTGTGTGAAGTTTTTTTTATGTACAATAAAGGCTTGAACAGCAGAGAGTCTTAACAAATAAAAAAAAACTTGCATATACCAAGTCAAAGATTTCATAAGACGTCTATATGAAGCAACACGTTGATCAGATAAATCAACACCCCCCATAAAAGAATTATAAGTAACAATAGCCCTTGGTTTACTAATCGTAACTTCTTCACCACCCTGTTTCTTATCTCTTCTCTTTATAACAACATCATCAACATTACCTACAAAATATAATGAGACATTAAGTGATACACAAAAGTTTATTCCATTTGATGAAAATAATTTGAACCCCAAGCTTATATTTTAGTATCATTTGGCAATATTATTATATAATTGTAATATTTATACTTTTGATAATGGTGATAATTTTTTAATAATTTTGTTATAATAAAGTTTACATTAATTTTTCTATAATAAATTTTTACACTAATTTTTCTATAATAAATTTTTACACTAATTTTTCTATAATAAAATTTTTGCTAAATGTATTTTAGTAGTCTTTTTACTTTTGCATTTGCTAATTTTTCATAAACAAACTTTTCATATTTTATACAAACTTAAAATAATATAATTTTAATATTTGTTATAAATAATAAGCTTATATGCCTACCTGGGATATTTGTTAAAAGATTGATAACTCTAGTATCTTTCCAGCTTACTGCCAAAATATTGTTACACATTCTCTTCAAACTTTCACCTTTCTTCAGTTTTTTAGTTGAGCTGTTTTCATGTCAGTTGGAAGTTCTTTGCGGTTGCTGTTTACAGTTCCACAAGACAATGTTTTTTCTTTGGCGAGATATTCAATAAGTTCAATGCTGGTATAGTAATTGTCCATAAATAAATGGTGACCTCTGTTAATATAAGGTTGACAAATATCAACAACAATTTGAGCAGTTTTAGAAAAATTGAGTGTCTTCTCTTTTTCCAGCATAGGGTATAATATTTATCACATATCCACTAGATGACTCTGCTAATGTAAACAGTTTTATTCCCCACTTTATAGGCTTGTTCTTAATATATTGTTTTATTCCAAGTCGTCCTTTGAATTTCAACATAGTTTCATCAACAGCAATTTCACGTTGCGGGTTGAAAACGCCTAACGACACGGTCTAATAGTGTCCTAATTTTCCATAATTTATCCGACTTGTCCACTGTTGTTGATGAATTATCTACAAAATGATTACATGACAATATCTGAAGAAATCTCTTGCTAGTCATAGTCTGATTGAACCCAGGTGTTTGAGTAAGCCAGTGTTTTGACCAATAACTTGCAACACGACCCTTTTTCTGTACTATACCAGTGGCGATGACAAGACATGTTTTCATTTCAGGCACTGAAATATTAGTTCAATCTTTGTGCTTGTTGCTGCCTTCTTTACACTGCTCAGCATACCTGTTAGTTTCCAAAACAATATCTCCCAAAATATCATCGGGTAAAAAAAAGTTGAAATAAATCCACTGCTTCAAAATGTTAAACATCAAGTGTTCAAAAACAAAATTGACATCGGGTGGTTCATGCAAATCATTAGTCCATTCACAAGATTTTAATGGCTCTTCTTGAAATTCGTTACGGTCGGCTTCAGCGTCACTAGAAGTAGAAGATTTACTGTCATCAGAATCTATTTCAAAGGCACTATCATCACTAACACGCTCTACGTCGCTTTCGTCACTTCCCCAAAATGACAGATCCGCTAAAATAGTATCCACACTTCTATGGGCCACTAACAAAAACATGACAGATCCATTACAAAATGTCGTCAGGGTAAACAATAATTAGAGTTATTTCCCTTTTATGACCTAATTTAGAAGGTCAAGGTGAACTTCCCGAACTTTGACTCACTAAACTTCATGGACGTAATATCACGTCAAGTAGTCTGAACGGTTGTAAATTGTATGACGTTATATTACGTCAAAAAGACTGAAAGGGTTAAGGCCGAACAGTCACACAAAAGGCTTAAAATTCACAGAGTTTAGTGATTGAAAACACCTACATCATCTGAAAATGATATGATATAATAAGTGTGTATTTGTGATGACAGTGCAAACAGCTATCATCTTGCTTAGGTGTTGCTAAGAGCATGTGTAATATTACTAGATTTTGCAGAAAATTTTCACAAAAAATTCATAATTTCAATTGATCTGCAGATTGTTGTGATAAATTTTGATTTTGACTAATCACAAGAAGTATTTGATTTCAAAAGGGGTTCTTTGACTCACAATTGATCTGCAATGTGATTCAGCTTAAATTAAACCCTGGAGTAGCCGATGAAATGCAATCTCATCTGCACATATCCTTCTGTTAATCTTCATCATTTTTAGTATTCGTATGGATCTTGTGCAAGGTTTATAAATATCTCACGACAATCAAGTTTTGGAGATAGACAGTCATGTTCTTTTTGTTTAAGATAACTTGCTTGTGTTGATCACAGTAGCAGTGTTTGACTGTGGCATAATGGCGTAATTCTTAGGAATTTTAGGTTGTAACATTGCTGTTAAGAGATTAGGCTTTTCATACATAATGGATAGTTTAGCAATTTGGCATTTCTTATTGGTATTTCTGGATGAATGGTGTTCGGGGGTGGTTTCCAAATGGATAAGATTATAGAAATTTGTATGGTTCTAGTGGTTTTTAAAGTATGTGCAGCTTAGTTCACCTCCATGTTAAAGGCATGACTCAAATCAAACTACTTTTTATACACCCACATGGAAATATGGAATGATATTGTCGTTGCCATTGTCCATCCTTCGGTCAGTCTGTCTACATTTCTTGTAGGGACAATAGAGACTACACATGCATGTATATAAATAGTGAGCTTGGTCAAGTTCGAAATTGGTAATAATCGGAAAATAGTTTTCAGATTTCAAGGAAGTCCAGTCAAGAATGCATTTGGTAAAAATCAGATCAACAGTTGTTATGGTTATTGCCCTTGACTTAGTAAAATCATGTCAAATTTGACTTGTTGGTATGATAGAGCTAACAGTTCTTATCTGATCTTGATGAAACTTGGTATGCATGTATATATTGATGATTATGTTCGAAATTGTTAATCATCAGATGAACGGTTTCAGAGTTATTGCCCTTGACTTCGTAAAAACTTGTCAAATTTGGCTTGTAGGCATGTTAGGGGCTATGGGTTTTATCTGATCTTAATGAAATTTTAAAAAAAACGCATCTAATTTGGCTTCTGGGCATGATAGTTTTTTATCCAACCTAGATGAAACTTGGTATGCATGTATATATTGATGAGATCTCGGTCACGTTCGAAATTGGTAAAAATCGAATGATCGATTTCAGAGTTATTGCCCTTGACTTACAAAAAACTCGTCAAATTTGCCTTGTAGACGTGATAGAGGCTACAGTTTTTATCCGATCTTCATGAAACTAGATATGCATGTATATAAATGAGATCTCGGTCAAGATAGAAATTGGTAATAGTCGGATGAACCGTTTCAGAGTTATTGCCCTTTTGTGTACAGGGATGAGACATTGTTCATGTTTAATGATAATTTTATGAACTTTTTCAGGATTTGACTTATAGATGATTTTAAGATTATTTGAAATTTCATTATTAAGCCACTAAATATTTTGTTATCATTTCTGACAGTTAGTAGTGAGTGTATGTTACTTTGCCTGGCAAGCTATCTAAATACACCTGGACATTCTTTTAAAACCACTATTCTACAGACAATTTTAATGTAGATAAAAGAAAAATAGATCTGGCTGAATCCATTTGGATTCATAAACTTAAATTAGTTTAACCAAGAGGATCAAATGAATACAATCCTGATACAATGAAAAACTTTTCAAAGTATTAGCTATTGTAACTCCTACCCCCCACTCTGCATTCACTGATAACTTAAATTTGCAGATGGTTGTTTGAATAACCAAGACATCACAATTTTTATTGTAACAGTTTTTTAAGTGTGTTTAAGATACATGAAACGTTGGAGGAATTAATGGTTTATTTTGAGTAATGTTTTATTATTTAAAGCCTCATATTTTCATCAGAGACAACAGTTTTTATCTGATTTGAATGAAATTTGGTGTGATCATTTATATTTATGAGATCTTGGACACTTTCGAATTTGACGATCTTTCGATGAACGGTTTTTGAGAAATTGCCCTTGACTTATGAAAAATGCATCACACTACATAGAGACTACAGTTTTCATCCAATTTAAATGAAATTTGGTGTGAATATTTAAAATGATGAGATCTTAGACAAGTCCGAATTTGGCTATCTTTTGATGAATGGTTTTTGAGTTATTGCCCTTGACTTATGAAAAATGCGTCAAAATTTGTTTGTGAACGCAATAAAGACTACAGTTTTCATCCAATTTAAATGAAATTTGGTGTGAATAGTTAACATGATGAGATCTTGGGCAAGTTCGAATTTGGCTATCTTTCGATAAACGTTTTTTGAGTTATTGCCCTTGACTTAAGAAAATTTGGTGTGATCAATTATAGTAATGAGATCATAGACAAGTTTCGAATTTGATGAGTAGAGAGTACAGTTTTCATCCGATTTAAATGAAATTTGGTATGATCATTTATAATGATGAGATCTTATTCAAGATTGAATTTGACAATTTTTCGATCAACGGAATTTGAGTTATTACCCTTGACTTAGTAAAAACGCATCAAAATTTGTTGGTGATAGAGGTGACAGTTTATGTCAGAATTTTATTAAATAATGTGTGTTTGTTTAAATCAACAATATCTTGCACAAATTAGATTTTTGGTATGATTTGACACAGATTGGTGACCGCCCTTGATATACTGAAAATGTATCAGGAAAGTGGTATCTGATTTTATTGAAATTTAGTGTGATCATTTATATGACGAGATCTTGGACAAGTTCGAATGTGATGATTTTTGGATGAATTTGGATTTCGGGGAAGGGAGGGTTTGATTCTCCCAAATGTACAGGGCTAGGGTGAAGCAGACACTTTATTTAGAAATTAGGATTAAGGGTCTTGATATTGGGTTTTCTTCTGTTCTTATTCTGATCTGAAATTAGAAAAAATAACTTGGCCAATGGGCGAGAAGTATAGCATCTGTCTGTATGTCATGTCTGTAAAGTTATGTACTGATTGTTTTTAGTTTACTATGAACAATATTATCATTTTAGTTCTTATTTTTTTGAATATGCAACTATCATTTTCTGCTTATAGACATGGGGGAATTTCTCCTGAAGGCTCTTATAGTGGGCATGAACTATCTTGCTTGCTCGATTGCTGGTTGTATTAAACGGGACAACAAAGGGTGTTACGCCTACATTATGGTGAATATTTAGTCCTATAGGTCTTGCTGTATTCTATGTCTCAATCCAATGGGCTTCGGGCGCTCCAATGAGATTGGGATTATATTCCACTATATGCCCTTTCGGGCATTCTCGGATTTATTCTGCATCTTTAAAGATTGTCAACAAGGAAGAAAACAATAAACCATTTTCAGCTTGATAATACATATTTATTAAAGGTGCTTGTGTTATCCTCCCTTTTATAAAATTGCTGGAAAGTAGTGGCGTGCAACCAACTTGCTGTTTTCAGTATTTCTGAAATAGGACAACCAGAATTAAAAGCAACTGAGAAAGATGCTCCTCTTGTAGAGTGTGCCTTAAAGTGTGAAACATCAATACCTGCCATACCCAGACAAGATTTAATCCATCTAGCCATAGTTTCTGAAGTGACAGCTCTAAAGGTTAAAAATGATACAAATAATTGAGATGATTTCCTCTTCTCTGTAGTTCTCAAAATATAGACTCTAAGGGTCTTACAAGGACATAAGCTTGGTTTCCTGAAATTTGATAGCTTGACTGAGTATAACGGTTTTGACTGTCTAGATGTCTTAATAACCTTGTTAATACCAAGAGTAATGACCTTACCGGAATCATGAAAAGCATCTAAACTCAAACAAGACAAAGCTGACATCGTTGTGCAGTTGACAGGGCCAACAAACAAACAGTTTTTAGGGTAAGTTCCTTTAGTGACAATTTATCCAGTGGATACATGGAACCAAGAAACTTCAGTAACACTGATGCATCCCATGTAAACAAGTATCGTGGTCTTGGAGGTATTTTGACAAATAAACCCTTCATAAACCGAGCCACTAAAGGCCGATTTTTCATAATATTCAGTGTTTGAACAATTGCAGATCTGGCAGTATTTACTATAAAATACGAACTATTCTGTGACAAAATTTCTAAGTAATTAATGAACTGGGTTAAAGATGGATCCAGGGAATTAACTTGTTACTGATCTGCCCAAAGAGCCCACCTTTTCCAGGCCAAATCATATTGTTTATTTGTTCTAGGTTGCCAAAAATGATCATTGTGGCAGTATTTCCAGATAAACCCCTACTAATGAGGTATCTCCTGACACAAGAGAAGCGGTCAAGTAAAGTTTCTTCCCACCTAATGATGGTTTATTCTGCTGAACGGCAAACTCAAAATGTCTTTCCTGGCAGGAAGTCGAGCTGGATGTGCTATTAAGATTGAGAGTAGAATTAGATACCATATCTGTGTCTCCCATCCGGGTACTATTAACAACATCTTTGGTACTCTCTCCTATGTTATCTTCCACAGAACTTGACTTACTAAACTGAAAGGAGGAAAAGCATATGGATAAAGATCTTTCAGAGAGAAAGCGTCATTTTCAGTACTACCCGTTGGGTCTGGTTCCCATGATACAAAACTATCTAATTGACGAGTGCCAAATAAATCCACATCAGGAACTGAAAAAAGATGACAGACTTTACTAAAGACATGCCTGTTCAATTTCCATGCTGTTGAATTGGAAAAATCTCTAGAGAGTTTATCTGCCAAGTGATTCAAAACACCAGGAATATACTTGGTGGATATAACAATACTTCGCTCACAGCACCATAGCCAAATTTTCTTTGCGATAAAAAATGAATATTCAACAAATCCACAAATTTTGTTGATGTACACAATAGCAGTTTGATTGTCAGATTGAATGCATATGTGAACATTTCTTAAATGTGAACACAAAGAACTTAAGCCATAAAAAATTGCTTTAAGTTCTTAATATTTAATTTGGTACATAGATTCCACCCCAGTCCATCTACCGTTTGATTGATCATTGTCAGTATGTGCTCCCCAGCCCAGAGCATCAGTTGTTAACAACAAGCCAACAGGAGGTGGTTGGATATGATGACCATTAAAGCTCTCAATATTTGTGACCCACCAATTCAATTCAGAAATCATATCAAGATCTAGAATTATGTTTCCATCATAGTCTAAGTAGGAAGCCTGAAGCTCTCTGACTTTCCCTTTATCAAGATAATGAATAAAAATGAGAGCAATAACAATTGCAGTTCGACTGAAAGAACAGAGACCAAAAGGAGGCTACAGTCCTAATGGTAGGTTGAAACAATGGATCTAGCAACTGAAGAGCCAGAGCCTATAAAAAAATCTCTTATTCTGTCTGAAATTATACATAATTTTATTGCGATTAAGGCGATGGGATTGATCTATTTCCCTTCTACATTGGGACAGATCTGGAACAAAGAGTGTGTCACCAACAGGCTTAGAGGAAGAACAGAGAGGATGAAAGCGTTTGCTCATGAAACGCCGTAAATACAAGCACCTTTTAATAGAGATCTCCAGCATGATATTGCCAAGAGTAGCCGCAGAATCTAAAATGGTACTTTTGACCTCTAGATCTATTTGTTTCGACAGAACCGACAACAGTGGCGAAATCCCAAGACCTACAAGCTGTTGAACGTCTTGTAATGACGTGTCCTGTGTTGGGCATACCTTTAGATATTCCAAACATCTGGTTCGATAAGGGGAGGAATAAGTCTCTTGCAGTTTTCTGATATTGGATATTTGGAAGCCAATTCGTCTATTTCTACCTTCTTTGAAGTGGCTATATTGATGAGATTGACAATGCTGTCAGAGGCAGGGTTACCAATTGCGGGATCTCCGCTAAATATTTTGGGAATAACAAATTGGTCAGGGTCATTAATTGAATTCCTCATACATACTTTCGGGATCAAAAAGATTGAGGACAGGTTCATTGTATGTGGCCATATTGTTTTTAGAGGTATCATTATTATCATTAAAATGTTCATTACTATTATCATTTGGATCAGCCATGATTTGACCTATTTCCTCTTCAGCATTTTGATTTTGATTTTCATTATCATTATTGTTCTTATTATTATTATAATTAGATGTAACTAAGTTTGTTAAAACTGCAACCTGTTGTTTAATAATGTCAAGGAGACTACATTGGTTGGCCTGTTGGAAGATACTTTGCCAGTCAAGGGATTCCTTCTAAAAGTAACAGTTTTGTGAAACTCTTTGGGTCGGTCGATTTCAACTTTATGAAAATTGTTATCAACATGAACAGTAGATCTACTACTAGTACTACCACCAGTATTATCGTAATTGTTAAATATGGAGTCATCCTCAAACGTATCACCAAAAGAATCAATAAAGTGTTCATCCTTGGGTGTTTCTATACCAATTATGGCGTTACCTACTGGCTTAGGACATTTTTGGGGCTTAGTGGCCTTTTTATTAGACTCCAATGACTTACATTTCCTCTTATTATTATTACCGGAAACGGACCTTTCAGAAGATAAACATCCGGTTGATTGATTGTCCAGACGTACATCATTAATGATTGGGTCTGTAGACCCACTTTCATTAAACTCGAAATTAAAGTCATCATCTGGCAAGTCATCTTGTAACAAAATGACAGGATTGTTGAGATTATCCATCTCGGATACAATGTTACCAATGAAAAAAAAAGAAAAAAAAAAGACAAACCTGCGGTTTGACAACTGAGGCTAGTTTCGAAATTGAAAGTAGACCAACGGCACTACTTCATGTTAAATCTAGCTTACACTAGATGGATTTAAATTCTAGCCTCAGTAGTCACAGAAAAAATTCAACGAATTTAAAAATAATTAAAGTTATATCACCGTAGCGATGAGCATAGGTCTGTTTCAAACGAGAAAAAAGACATTTGTACCTTGTTACTGGCTGTTTATATAGTAAACAACCGTGTAAGGATGTGTATGCGCATGCGTTTGGGCATGCGCACAAGCTCTATGCACGTGAAGTTTTCACTTTAAACGTTGAGCGATTGAGCATATTCACGGAAACAAATGAGAATAGAGTAAATCCGAGAATGCCCAAGGGGCATATAGTGGAATATAATATAAAATGAATTAAATATTTTATTCTTTGCTGTTGATTGCTATCTTGTAAATACTCTAGAATTTTGATAAATTCCTTGATTATCAATTAAGGAAGAGTTTTATCGCATGAAGTATAGATTTATTTTATACAGGTGATAGTTATCTTTCTGCCAAATGTTCTTATCTAACAAAACTGCCTGTTGTCTGTACCCTACCTTGCCTTGCAAGCTTTCTCCAAATTTACAGTCCAACTTTTTGTACATGTTACATGAAATTATGTCAGATGTGTCATCACATTACCAGATTTCAGTGACTTCATCAAAATTGTTCAAGATAAATTCATTCAGTTATGTTATTAGCAGTTGAATTGAATGGTTCTTAATCTCTAAGGGCGAACTAACCTTGACAATGAACACAGGGCAAAGCGATGCGATGATTGCTGCTATTAGAATGTTGGCGCATATAATAATATTGTCAGCCTTACAGTAAGACAGAAAAATTGTCAGTCTAAAGTGTGCTTAAAGGGACTGATGAGCAATTTTGGGAGGTTGATTTGAGTCTTGAATATAGGTAAATTGTCTTCAGAAGTACTAAAAATGTAAGAAAATTGAATAATTCTTTCAAAAATATCTTAAGTTAGTAATCATACATGTATACAGGTCAGGAAAAAAATCTCCTTGTAAAATCTGGAGATTGGGAGAAAAGTCGGGATATTTTTCCACAGCTCGTAAATTTATGAATTTTAAACTCCAAATTGATTCTTTTTTTTTAAATAAGCCTTAAGCCTTGTAAATTAATTAAATTGATCATAGGCCTACATGACACAGTAAAAATTAACAAATCTATAATGCTAGAAATATTGCCTGACATTTCAAATTTAGGGGCCAAAAAAATTTATTATTGTCATTCTTCAGTATTGATTGAATCAAAATTTTGACAAAATTTGAAAAATATTGGCATCACACAAAAGAGTGTTACGTACCACACCTACTCATGAAGTCAGCTCCTATGTTTTGACTTCCTTTTACTGCTTCAATTCGAAACCGATAGGGTTGTAAAGATAAGGCCCAACGCATTAGGCGACCGTTTACCAAGTTTACTTAATTTACTAATATCTGGTAATCTAAGCATAACTGGAGTTGCTAAAATACCTTTCAATTCCTTAAATGCTTTTTCTTGTTCTGCTTCAAACTTTATTTTGTTTGGCTTACCTTTCCGAGTTAAATCGGTTAATGGTGCTGCAATTGTAGCAAAATTGGGTACAAACTTCTTATAATAACCTGCTAAACCCAAAAAACTTCTTAATCCTTTCTTTGTTATTGGGACAGAGGCATTTACTATGCTTTCTACTTTGCTTTGTTGAGGCGATATCATTTTCTCACCCACAAAATGACCTAAAAAATCAAGTTTCTGAAAACCAAACAAACATTTAGTTGGACGAGCTGTTAACTTAGCTTTTCTGAGTCTCAAAAATAACTCTTCAAGAGTTTTTATATGCTCTGAAAAAGATTTACTAAAAACAATTATGTCATCCATATAATTAGATATATCTTTCATTCCTCGTAACAATTTTCTCATCACTCGGGAGAATGAAGCTGGTGCACACACTAAACCAAACGGCATTTTTCTAAACTGATACAATCCTTGAGGAGTTTGAAAAGCTGTATATTTCTTAGAATCTTCCGCCATCGGTAACTGCCAACCTTTAGAAAGATCAATTTTAGACATGTACGAAGAATTACATAATTGGTGAAAAATATCATTGGATTTTGGAATTGGTTCTGCATCATATACTGTAATTTGGTTCAGTCTCCTGAAATCAATACAAAATCTATTAGTGCCATCTGGTTTCTTCGTTAGAACAATAGGAGATGAATATGGTGAATCTGATTCTTCTATGATTCCCATAGACAACATATTATTAACTTCTTTTTCAATGGTATCTTTTGTAGCATGGGGAATAGGATATGGTTTCAATCTTACTGGATTATTAGACATAAGTTTTATAACATGTTCCCCTAAATCTGTGGTTCCAGGTAGATCTGTCAAAATATCCTGAAAATCATTCAATTCTTTGTAATTGTTATCTGTTAAGTTTTTATTTAACTTATATTATTAATTTATATTTATTTTTATAACAGCATCCTTAAAATGCTCTTTAGCTTCTAATGGTGGCGTAATTATCTCCGTTTGCTCAGAAAGAGGCTCTGAACACTCACAAATTACTGCAGACACATGTTTAGATAAACGTTCATCGTCTTTTCTGACATAGTAATGCTTCAGCAAATTAGCATGAAAAAGTTTAACTTTCTGTCCAATTCTTACTTTATAATCAAATTTACCTTGAATGTTTTCTACTTTATATGGGCCTTTCCACTGCGTTAGTAATTTATTGTGGTCTGTAGGTAGAAGAAGCAAAACCGAATCTCCAATTTTAATATTCTTCTCCTTGGATTTTTTATCATAGTAATATTTTCCTTTTTACTGGATTTTATCAAATTTTCTCTAGCTAAATAACAAGTATCTTCTAATCTACGTTTTAGATCAATAACATACTGATACGTAGTCTTAACCTCATTAGTTAAAGTCTCACCTGTCCACAATTCGTGAAGAATATGCATTGGGCCTCGAACATTCCTTCCATATAATAATTCGAAAGGACTAAATCCAAGACTCTCTTGAGGGCATCTGCCAAAATACATTTCTGTATTTCTCCTGTATACTCACTATCTAAAACAAGAGAATCTTTCACAACAGCACTCAAACAGCCAGTGTGTCGTAATACACTTACTTTAACATCATTTATATAACCATCAGGGAATAGGCATTGAACAGTTATAAGCCAAAGCTCTTTTACAAGATGCACTTAAATATGAAATTTCATCTTTATCGATACCATCATCTGAAACACAAGCATTAACTGAATTATTAAAGTCACACTTTGGTTTTTGTTTTACATCGCGATATTTCTGCTGGTTACTATTACCAACAACTTTATTACCATTTCGTTCTGAATCTATGGAAACAGATGCAGCATTTGACCTAATGTTATTCAATAAAATACAATTCTTCATTTCATGATTGGTCTTCCTACAAATAAAACATCTTTTTTGATAGATATTACTAGCATCTTTATTACTTTCATTTTCCTTGCTCTTTTCAGTATACCTACCGTGTGCTATCATGAATCGATCTGCTATTTCTGCCATTTCTTTTACCGACGAAGGACATTGTTCTTTTAAAAACATAGATAAGTCCTTAGAACATGTATGCAAAAATTGATCTCTTAATAATAAATCTTTCCAACCTTCAAAAGTTTTTTTCTGACTTTGCAAGAGTCGTCCATCTTTCAAGGGAATTTTCAAGGCGAACAAAGAATGGTCCTGCAAACTCACCCTGTTCCGGTCTTACCGTTCTAAATTTCTGACGAAATCCACCTGCAGTTAATTCATATCGTTTAAGCAAAGCATCTTTTAATACTTCATAATTTACCGAATCTTCTGGAGACAACCTTGCGTAAACTTCTAAACCTTTCCCTGTTAAAAGCGCACTAAGATTGACCGCCCAGTCTTCAGAAGGCCACTTTTCTGAGACTGCATAACGTTCGAATCTATGCAAAAACGCGTCGATATCGTCTTTTTGCTCATTAAAAATCGGCAATTTCGGATGACGTATATTTGACGAATACTTCCGGCTTTCTAAATCACTAGTTGACAACGATGATTCTAAAGTTTGTTGTTTTAAATTTTCCAACATAATTTCCTTATCAACCAAAGTTTCTTTAATTTCCAATTGTCTCAAAACAAACTCCCTTTCTGCAACTCTAGATTCCCTATCTCTTACCCGTTCTTCCCTAATCAATGCTCTTTCCTCTGCAACAAAATTTGTCAACTCCTCTCCTTCCAATCCTATCTCTCTACCTAATCTAATAATACCATCAAAATCCATCCTCAAACAATAAACTTGTAAATTATAACTTTAAAATGTCAAAGTCGAAATTGTCTTGACATGTAATACAGTGTCCATTATATACGGGGCTACTACACATCAAATGAGATCTTAATTAGAACATAACATATTGAACAAATCACATCAATCTATGAATTCAAAAATCTAGTGTCAAATACATTAAATATTCCCTACATATTAATACTATAACATTACAAACATATACCAGTACTGGATTTTAAATTATTAACCCTTCCGTAAGATAAAACTTCAGTACGAAACATCCCACTTCTGACACCAAATTGTCACAGGATGGATGGACGGAATGCTTCGCACATTAGAATCACCCCAAAGAAGACTCAATAATAAGAGATATAAATTAACAAATTTACTTAGCCGGCAACAACACATACATATTATACAAATTTAACAACAATAAACATAAAAATATACACAACCACCCCCCAATTTCAGTTCATGATCATCTTCTTCAGCTATCATGCTAATAAAAGTTATCCCGTAAGATTTGTCCACCATCATAAGTACATTACGATCTCAGTTAGTAGTTAATCAAATGGCACATCCGTACACAATATTACACGCAACAGATATCAATACAGATTACAGGTTACACATAACTAATAACCACACACATAGGGATACAGATTACACCCTAACTAAAGGTTGGTCGTCTACAGTCGTGTCTCCATAATTCGTTACTAGTATGTCCGATAGACACAGAAATGCCTTGTTGCATCACCCCGACAACATTTCCAACACCATTAGATGAATACTAACTAATATAATTGTCATCCAGACTATTAGTACCATTTTATAAGTTACCATAGAACTATACTATTATCAGCTATCAACTATCGACCATTTTCATTATGTCACCCGAGACAAGTCGAAGTCTACATTACAAAAAGTAGAGCTGAGGAAACTAATGGATTTCAAGACATTTACGACTACGATGAAACGCTGAACGACCAGACCAACAACAAAACTCTGACTAAATCAGAATGAGCCACGAAACTAAATACTTCAAGCCTTATATTCCTTGTGTTACCAATGCACGTGCTAAGCCTGCTTAGAAACTATTAAATTTCGGGGAAGGGAGGGTTTGATTCTCCCAAATGTACAGGCCTAGGGTGGAGCCAAATGTACAGGCCTAGGGTGGAGCAGACACTTTATTTAGAAATTAGGATTAAGGGTGTTGATATTGGGTTTTCTTCTGTTCTTATTCTGATCTGAAATTAGAAAAAATAATCTGTTATGTACTGATTGTTTTTAGTTTACTATGAACAATATTATCATTTAAGTTCTTATTTTTTGAATATGCAACTATCATTTTCTGCTTATAGACATGGGGGAATTTCTCTTGAAGGCTCTTATAGTGGGCATGAACTATCTTGCTTGCTCGATTGCTGGTTGTATTAAACGGGACAACAAAGGGTGCTATGCCTACATTATGATGAATATTTAGTCCTATAGGTCTTGCTGTATTCAATGTCTCAATCCAATGGGCCTCCCTAGTTACACGTCAATACATTTTCGATTAACCAGACCCTAAATTATTCCCATAAATATACACTGTGATAGTCTAATCTATATAAACAACAAAATAAACTTTAAAGATACAGTCTCCCTTAAAGAGAGGTTACACCAAAAATCTAACACGACTTTGTGACAAATGTCAAAGTGAAATGATGTTTGAAAACAAGAACGCAAGTGTGGTAGTTGTATTTCTCATGTTTCTGTTCTTTATTTCTGAAGTATAGCTTTAAGTTTCTTTTTCTTCCCTAGTTTATCAACGGTAGCTTTAAGTTGTTTACCAGCAGAATGAGCACTTTTCTTTATTTTTACTCAGTTTAAATTCTAATCACTCTCCTATATAAGACTTTCTCTCTCTTTCTTTCTTCACTTCTGTCATTTCACCTAATATTGTATGTTTGATGTCATCTTTGTTGAAATCTTAGGCTACATGGTTATTTAGCTTACACCTAATTTTATACAAGTTTATAATAACTCCTATTTCATAGGAGTTATTGTTTAGATTTATAGTAAAAAAATTTATCGAAGCCCGACCCAGAGTTTCCTTGTACCTTTAAAAAAAACCTGCTACACAAGCATGATTCCAGCCCTCTAAATTAAATTGTTCCGGTAGGCCTCCCATCATACATGTAATACCTCTAGTCCGATCATTAAATAAATTTCCTGCAACACCCTCACAAATTATTGAACCGAATTAGCCACTTCTATTTTGACATTCTTCAGATATGGAAACTCTTGTAAGTAAGCAAGTTATGCAGGCTATAAATGAATGTTTACAGGCTACAGTAAAATTACAAACAAAGTTCGAGTTTACATAAGAATTAGACATCAAGTCGCGTATGATAATCTACCGATAATAAAAAAAGAATTCTGAAACGACGTCTATGTTATATAGGCCTATTATAGACCTCACAGGTTGACAGTATAAATACTATGTAGACTTCAAGATTTTGTTTTTACTAGTAGTAAGTTATTTCCCTATTTCAATAGATGTATTATCTGTTATCTATATATGGCAGAAAACAGGACTGATTTTTTTAACATTCAAACGTAAATAATTCTGGACACACATAAATTTGAAGGCTCAAATTACAATGGTGAGCTGTGAGCACTATTACTGATTGGATTGCAGTAGTCCAGTGATATATTGACTGCTGTTGCTGTTAAATTTAATAGACTTTACCTCACTTTTTTCATGTCATAAACTTTATGATAAAATTTTTTGTTCTTACAGAATGATAGTTTGTTAAATGGAAATAGTTGGCCACAATTTACAGATTGTTTTCAACAAACTATATTGGTATGGGTGCCTTTGATCTGGTTGGTTCTGATCACACCTATTTATGCATACTACCTCTATACATTAAAAGTGTTTCCAACAGTTCCTGTTAACTCTCTCAATATCTCTAAAATGGTAAGTATATTTTATGTGGAAATATCTCATATATAGTGTTGATAAAAAAAAATTAAGGTTGAAAACAATTTTGAAAAATTTAGTAACACTGGTGAAAGAAAATCCACTGGCTAAAAGACAAAGAGTCTACTTTTCCACCAACCAAGTCTGCCAAAGCTAATGCTAAAGAAGTGAACCTATTTATCCTAAGGGAGACACTCCAGTCGAAATCTTAACTACCTCATAATCAACCGACTCGACACCAACCCAGACCTAACACAGCCCACAGCCAATAGGCCCTCCATTTAACTCCATTGGATTGTCAGATTGCAAACTTTCCAACCACATGGATCAATGGCAAATCTAAACCTGGACACCCCACTTCTTTCTTTGCTTCAACTTTAGATTCCCCCTATAGCCTCCCCACCCTCTCACTTCCCAAACAATGCAAGTTCCTACATTTACTTTTACTGTTCAGTGCTGGACGGTACCCTCAAAATCAGGCATCCAACGTCCAAGTTACCTTTACTCTTATTTATCCCAGCTTCTCTTAACCCAGACAGTTTGGTGTAGTCTTAAACCCTCCTACCTTGGAACAAACCAATCCCGGTACTGATCAACCCCGGTAACCCCGATACTTACGAACCTCGACAACCCCAGTGAATCCCGTACCAGGGTAACCTTCCTCCGTGGTCCATGAACAGTATAAATAGAACCCCGCAAGGTGATTCTAATCAGTCTGAAGAGTTCAAACACGAACGAAACTAGTCAATGATAATCGGGTTGCACAGCCAATCTTTATCTCTTATATAATAAAAGTTATGTATGAAAGATAAGCTTTATTATATATCGTCGCTGTGGTTGCAAAATGTATCTCCGTTTTCGAAAATTTTTCAGGAGGGCAAAAACACTTCATAAAATTGTTAAAATTCTATCTATATAGCTACAATTTTGTATGAAACAAATACAACAGATACGCACATTACACGACTAGTCTGTTTACTGGTCTGCTACTTGTAACCCTTCTTGAGAAGAGTTACGATATTTTGACATGGAAAAATGTTTTGACAGCCCAAGATACACCCCTTGAATTGAGAATTAAGAATATTTTTGTCTGAGATACGACATTTAGGTCATTTTAGTAGGGGTAAAAAGCAAAGCCTGGTCACCATAACGTCTATAACATTATACAGAACAAAACTATTATAATTTTTTTCTTTAATTTGATATTTTGCTAACATTGAACTAAATATTGAAGGGCTCATATTTTTTAGCTGAGTATCATTGAGTAACAAATTCAAGGTGTGTACCCCATGTTATTGTTCTTGGTGGTGTTAACACCAAGGAAAAATTAAAATGTCACTCACTATGTAACTGTAGTGGTGCTAATTTGCATATTGACATTAATATTGATTCCTACAAGGGATCCTGACATCTTCACTTTTATTATGTAACATTAAATCTGACAACTAAAAATCTGTAACATTAACTTAACTTTTTTACACACTTTTGTATAGGCCACAAACACAGCTTAACTATGTAAGAGATTGTCATAAAAGGGATGGAAATCCCTTGGTATAACCTTTTTAAGTTCCTGTAAATGGTTATATTTGGTGGTTTTTATACGCAGGGGTCCTGTATGTTACTTGTCAACTGTATCATTTAAGTTTATCCCCCCTAATTTAGATCTTCGCGGTAGAGATTCGTATGTATCTGTAAATGACAATTTGTATCGAATTGTACCATCAGGTGTATACTTAAACACGTAAATCAGTAACTCGAGCATCGCCTGCCTCATGTCCTGGACTGATAGAGGAGTAATATTTGAGACTGCTAAATTTCTTGAAGAAATCATGATCAACATATTTTACTTCATGTTTCAAAAGAGCAGCAGGTATCACATTGGTCCTTTTTCGGTTTGAAAATAGACAAATTCATATCATTAAAGACAAACGTAAAAGATTTTCTATTCATTATGGGTATATTGTTCTCATCACATGAAATGTGGAGCGTATATTGCCGTCACCCATGTCGTTGGTGGGGCCTCAGAAGATAAAGCTCTTTTCATTATTTTGGTATATCTGGAATCTGCAATCAATTGCTAAAAAAAATTTGGAAGCAGACTTTTAAATTTCGATTTCGCTTTTCTTTTATTTCCGGTTTTATGTTTTCAATAATTTTCAAGTCTAAACTGTTAAGGCTAATATCTAGTGACCTTCTGACATCCACTATATTTGTTTCCCCTGATGATATCTATTCGATATCTTCTTTTTTGTAGTGCTTCAGGGATGTTTATTTTATTTTTTTGGCAACTGGACATTTTTCAACACCTATGAAATCTGATCTCAATTTCCCTTGAGAATTTTCAACAGATAACAGATAATCTAACCAAACCAAACCAAACCAAACCAACGACTACCATTCGACTACCAATCAACAAGAAATACCATGATCAGAACGAGTTTGGAAGAATGAAGGAGACAGAGTAACTCACGCCACACCATCCAGGGCCGAGTTTCACCGCCATGTCATTCGACCCGACCAGATCTAACGAAGAATCAACAACCAAACCAACAACACCGAATCATCCAATTTGATCCAATCCAACTACTACGACTACCTAGTTTGTGATATCAGCATCCGCTGGAAGCGAACGTTAACTTGTCATCTACCTACCTACCTACCTCCCTTGAGAAAATATATTATATATATACCGGTTTATTGACATGATGTTTTGACTTTCAGATATCTTTTTTGGTTTTCCTGATGATTGCCTAATTGACTGTGAGAGATGTATGATTATCTTCATATATTCCTTAATATATCTGTCATATTTTCACAGATTGACACATCCTAATCAATTTCCAATAGATAAGATCATCAGTAAACAATCTAATTTACTGACATTTTTTATATGCTAAACAGTACCCCAGTAGCATAATGTGCATTGTTTACTTCCAGTTTTTACAGTTATTTGAAAATCACGAAGATTAATTTTTGAAGAGCTGTCACATGACCTAACTTTTCATTCTAACTTTCTCTTATAACTTTATTACATATAATCAATTCTTTCCAATGATATATAACTCTTCATATTTTGATAAAAATTGTGCTTTGAAAATTTTGCTTCGACTTCTATAGTAACAAAATTATAAGTTTTTGTTGTATAAACTCAAACTTTAGCGAATATCTCATGATCTAATTAATGTAGGCGCTTGAAATTTTTAAACATCATTTAACATTGTACACATAATAACTAAAAAAATTCTCTTTACAATTGCACTTGAAAATTTGAAAATCAATTTCTTTAGTAACTGTGCTTAAGTTGGTCTTTGTTGTATAAACTCAAGCCTTTGGAGTGAAACAACGAATATCTTAACAAATTAAAATATTTGCAATTGTCACCATCGAAAGTTGCATGAAAATAGTTAACTTGTTTGGACAATTTGTGATGAAAATAAATTGTTTCAGCTTTTTACTTTAAAAAATGGATTAGGTTTTTCAATTTGTCATTTTTGACATAAATTACCTTGCAAATTCAAAGGTCATTTATCTAGAATATCAATTCATACTTTGATATTTTAAGTCCAACATATACTTCAGGTTTTACAGGCATCTGAAAACAAGCAATCTCTTTTTTTTGACCATTAACAAGGTGGCTCAAAATTAGCTGGTGCGGCAGAAATTGTTTCAGTCCTCTAGAGAGCTGTGCCTTTTGTACAATCCAATATAAATAAAAAATTTAAAATCATTTTAGTCACTAATTCAAAACTTGACAAAAATTAAATTAATACTTTAAATAAGAGCTTTTGACAGTTCTGGCTTCGTCGCAGCAGAAAGGCGTCCTTCGGTAATTAGCTCAGAACATGTTACAGTTACCGTGCCCAAGGCGTAGTATAAGCTTGATTATAGCTATTGGCATCCTCACGGCATCAAGAATGTCTTAAGACAAGTGGCAAACATCTCCATAAACACAATAAGAATGAAGTAGACTACACTAAGTCAAACGATTGGCGATCAAACCTTTGACCTCAGCAGCAAAAATGGTCATATCGTAGCACCAAATTGTAATTACATATACTTTCCTGTACTCAGGTTGATCTGTGAGCATTGATAAAAGATATGCTGCTAACAAGTATTGTTCTCTTTTCAGTTTCTTGGATTATCACTTAGTCTGCTGTCTCTCTTTGAGTTGCTGTATTCTATAAGTGAAAAAAATGGAAATAATTCTCAGTCTGAAATTGTTGCCAAAGGAATACAAGTGATATCTTTTGTAAGTACAAATTGTTATTACTTTGTTATGATTTAAGTATTAAACATTTAAAATGTCCAGAATCAACAGGGAAAATTATAGGGCATTATATGAGCCTGATTTTCTGTCTGGGTCAGAACCATGCATGGAAATCTTCAAATTTTGTCTTAAATCCACCCAACAGAAAGCTTTATAAGAAAGCAAAATTCATCACCATCCCAATTACAGTAATAAGATCAAATTCACTAGTCTACAAACTAAAATACTTTTTATACATCCACATGAAATGGGGGACGTATATTGCCGTCACCCATGTCCATCCGTCCGTCCACAATTGCTCGTAAACACTCTACAAGACACAATTCTTGACGAAACTTGATGTGAGTGTTCGTAATCACCCAAGGATGAACCCTATTGAAAATCAGAAGAATCGAAAAATATGTAGTATGAGTTATTGCCCTTTTCCTTGAAAACGCGTTCAATTTTAGCACATGCTAACACTCTAGGAGACACAATTCTTGACTGATTTTGACGAAACTTGGTATGAGTGTTCGTAATCACCCAAAGATGAACCCTATTGAAAATCAGAAGAATCGAAAAATATTCGATATATATATGAGTTATATGACCTTGTTCTTGAACACGCATTCAATTTTTAGCTCGTAAACACTCTAGGAGACACAATTCTTGACGGATTTTGATGAATCTTGGTGTGAATGTTGGTAATCACTCAAGGGTGAACCCTATTGAAAATCAAAAGAATCTAAAAATATTTAGAATGAATTATTGCCCATGTTCTTGAAAACATGTTCAATTTTTAGCTTGTAAACACTCTAGAAGGCTCAATTCTTGACGGATTTTGATTCATCTCAGCATGAGTGTTTGTTATCACCCAAGGATGAACCCTATTGAAAATCAGAAAAATTGAAAATATTTAGTAGGAGTTACTGCCCCTGTTCTTGAAAACTTGTTCAATATTTAACTTGTGAACACTCTAGAAGGCACAATTATTGACAAATTTGGACAAAACTTGGCATGAGTGTTCGTTATCACCCAAAGATGAACCCTTTCGAAAATCAGAAAAATCGAAAATATTTAGTATCAGTTATTGCCCATGTTCTTGAGAAAGTGGTAAATTTTGAGCTCATTAACATTCTGGAAGGCTGAATTCTTGACAGATTTTGACAAAACTTGGTGAAATTGATTATTATCAACCATGGATGAACCCTTATCGAAATTTCAGCTCTTAAACAATAAAAGGCATGATTTTTGCCGGATTTTGACAAAACTTGGCTTTATTATTCAAGATTGAATATTTGCCTTCTAGAGTTTTCAAGGGCAATAACTCATACTCAATACTATTATATCGCCCTAAAGAGTTCAAAAGAAGTGTATGACTGAAGGTTGAATATTTCATGCTGGTGATTGTAACTGTACTGCTAAATATTTTTATTGAAAATCAAAGCTGCCAGTGAGCGTATTTTACCTTGCCTGGCAAGCTATCTTTTTATTAGCTGTGATGGGCATTGGCAGCTGCAGAATTTGGATTAGTAGGAGACACTGCCAAATATTTTTCAAATCTGGGCTGTGGGAAGGTGGATATTTGTCTATCTATAAGCTTAGATCTTGTTTTTTAGCGAATTTAAAAGAGTTATCTTTCAATATTGAGCTGCCACTGGTTATGGGTGTTTATTATGGAATGTTTGCTTGGGAACTAAGACTGCTTTACGAATGCTAACATTTCTGACTTTGTTTTACAGATTTATGCAACAGTTATTCTGCACATAGAGAGAATAAAGGGCTTGTTAACATCTGGTGTTTTATTCATATTCTGGCTCTTGATATTATTGACATCAATTATTCCATTTTATAGCAAAATTATGCTGAAGGTGAGTAAACTTTGAAATTTTTTTGATCACTCAATGAAGCAGAGGCTTGCCAGCTTATAGGTACAGACAGGCGTTTAATTAGTAATGGGGACCATGAATTCATCCAAAATTGAAGTCTGGACATCAAAATCAGTTGAAATCACCTGAAATAAATACCTAACACCTTAAAAGTCTTGGCCTTAGATATTAAATCTGTTCTTTACAAATTTGGAATTTACCATATTTGGTCATACATGTGCATTAATTTACATATTATTCAGGTGCTGAACATTATTTTTCATTTCTTTTTGATAAACAAATATGGAATTTACAAACCCTGAAAGTATCTTGAAACAATCTTAGAAACTGCAACAAAATGTTGTTCTCCTCGTCATTGACCTCCCCCCACAGAAACAAAACATATATGACATGGAGCACGTACAGAGCACCGTCTGTCTTTTAATTTCATGACAAAAATATATTACAATCATACAACCCATTACAAAATACATTCTCTAAATACATACAATCAAAACAAATTTTTAACGAAAAAATTCACGTGCAGGGAGACGGTGACGTAGCCCTAAATGATAAACAAAGCATTCCTTTGCTATTTATAACCGTCTATTTGTAGCTGTCTTTAGCGGTCTCTGACCTCCACCTTCCATGACGCTTAAATAATCGATCAGGCACACCGTTATTGGCACATGCAGTTGCACCTCCCGAACGAAGACTATGCAAACCGTAATTTTTAATGTTAGGAACAAAAGGAGAAAATGCATCAATGAATAGTTCCCTTAGTCTAGAATAAGCCAACGGCTTATTATCACTACGAAAAATATAACAAGTTTTACATTTCGAGAGATTTCGAAAAATGAATACATCAGAAAATTAAAAAAAACCAGCACATCTGAAATATATTTCCACATTCTTAACTGGACAAATATCTGAATTAATTCTAGCTATCTTGACCCAAGCCCCGTCCCTATAAACATCAGTTTTTCTGAATGAAAATACTCATATGTGTAGAAAAGATAAGAACATCTGATCTTTGAATGTTTAGTAATTCACTTGAACGTAGAAACCCACAGAAGGCAATTAAAC
Source organism: Lottia gigantea (assembly GCF_000327385.1). Lineage (NCBI taxonomy): Eukaryota > Metazoa > Mollusca > Gastropoda > Lottiidae > Lottia > Lottia gigantea. The sequence goes on from NW_008707425.1 coordinate 1,597,243, forward strand.
ATGCACATATAGTTCTTAAATTGAACAAATTAGTCTCTCGTACATATTTATCAACTGACTCTTAGTAATAGGTTCTTTCTTATTGACTGGTTTACTTAATTTTCGCTTCCCAGACTCCAAGATGTTTTTAACTAAACTTGAATTAGTAGGGGAATCTAAATCTGCCAGATCATGGGCCCATTTTAAACTATAGAATGCACTAATAAGGGTACTAGGAGTGTTACTTTCCTGAATAATGCCTGACAAATACAAAGCTACTTGAAGGGATTTAGCCGGTAAAATATCACTGTCTGAGATACCATTTTTAGTTGCCCAGCGTTTCCCCCTCATAAAACCTCTACTGTATTTCAACACGGTTGAATTTGCTTTCGAACCTTCTAGCAAATCAGTAACTAAGTGAATTTTACCAAAAAAACATTCAGGAAGCTCCTGTATTTCAACTGAATGAGTCCTAAAAAATATATGTATAAAAATAACATTATTAATGCATGCAAGCCTTTTACGCAAAATAGAACATTAAAATTGAACAAACAATCATTTAAAATATAACCTGAAATGACAATCCCGTCTACAGTGACGTATCAGTACTAGCAATCCCATCTACAGTGACGTATCAGTAATAACAATCCCGTCTACGGTGACGAATCAGTAATAACAATCCCGTCTACGGTGACGAATCAGTAATAACAATCCCGTCTACGGTGACGAATCAGTAATAACAATCCCGTCTACGGTGACGAATCAGTAATAACAATCCCGTCTACGGTGACGAATCAGTAATAACAATCCCGTCTACGGTGACGAATCAGTAATAACAATCCCGTCTTCATTGACGCAACAGTATTAACAATCTGGTCTACAGTGACGTATCAGTAATAACAATCCGATCTACAGTGATGTATCAGTAATAACAATCCTGTCTACAGTGACGTATCAGTAATAACAATCCCATCTACAGTGACGAATCAGTAATAACAATCCCGTCTTCATTGACGTATCAGTAATGACAATCCCATCTACAGTGACGTATCGGTAATAACAATCCCATCTACAGTGACGTATCAGTAATAACAATCCCGTCTACGGTGACGAATCAGTAATAACAATCCCGTCTACGGTGACGAATCAGTAATAACAATCCCGTCTACAGTGACGAATCAGTAATAACAATCCCGTCTACGGTGACGAATCAGTAATAATAATCCCGTCTACAGTGACGTATCAGTAATAACAATCCCGTCTTCATTGACGCAACAGTATTAACAATCCGGTCTACAGTGGCGTATCAGTAATAACAATCCCGTCTACAGTGACGTATCCGTAATAACAATCCCGTCTACAGTGACGTATCCGTAATAATAATCCCGTCTTCATTGACGCAACAGTATTAACAATCCGGTCTACAGTGACGTATCAGTAATAACAATAACAATGTCTAAGGTGACGTGATTAGATTTTACAGATCATTTTTAAGGAACAACTTTGCCAAAATCAATTTTCATAGCTAACATCCGGAAAGGTAAATCCTTTGTGCCAAATGGTCCATTACCAATAGTACTAGACGTGTAAAAGTTTTTTGAAGTTGGTATATTCATAAAATCCTCAATGAAAGAAGGGACATGGGATCCACCAGGAAAGATCATTGGCCAAAAGGGGGCCGATTTCCAGCATGGGAGGACCAAGGTTCCAAATACTCGTAACTTTTCCATATTCTTTAACACCCTAACAATTAAATGAACTGGAGGAACAAACCATCCGTTTACACCATGCCAATCTACAGTGAAGGCATCTATACCCAACGAACCAAGGTACCAAAACCTAGAATAAAAAGTAGGTAATTTAAAATTAACATTTGAGGCGATTCATAGGGTCCCCAAAATTCACTCAATTGTAAAATTACTTCGCTTGATACACCCCATCATCATAATTAATAATTTTAGACAAATAATCGGCTCTTTCATTTTCTAATCTAGGAAGCCATTCAATTTCCAAAATAATTGAAAACTTCAAACATGTCAAATATATATCAAAAGCTATTTTCTGAAGTTCTGGTTTCATACTGCCTTTATATACGATCGAAACCACCCCTTGATTGTCTGTGAACCATTTTACACGACTACCTTCTAATTAGTTCAGTAACGAATTCAAAACCCTTTGGACTGCTACGAGCTCTCGCCACGTTGAACTTTTTGTGCATTCACAATCCAACCACATTCAATGAGCAACCCGATTTATGGTTGAACCCTCATATCCGGCGTAGGAGGTACTGATAAAATATGTTTCTATTATTCAAATTATAGATATTATCCTTCCAAAATTGTATTTATTGAAGACTTAAACTTACATAGGAATTCCAAGAAAAGGCTTTCAAAATATCCATGCTTAGAAATTTTGTCATTATTAAAGAAACATTTCCAATGACAACAGAAGTAGAGATAATTGGACCAGCTAAGCTTGCTAATTTCCTTACATGAATTTTCAATGCAAGAAATAGTATCTAAGATTTTAATAAGTCTCCTATCTGGAATAGAAATAGAACCTAAATTGGAATACATATTAACACCTAACCACACCAGGTTCTGGACCGGATACCACGTTGATTTCTCAACTTTAGGAACAAACCCACTTTCAATCAGATCTTGTTTAATCTGTGAACTAATTAATACTGCGTCATCTTTATCCACACAAGTTCCAAAACCATCATCCAGATACATCACAACAAATTTCCCTTCTCGCCGCCATTTGGCAACTATTGGCCTTGTTGAATGTTGAATTTATGCTCAGTGTCTAATTTAAGTTTTTTCACTTCGGAATGAACAGCCAAAGAATTACCGTGGGTAACCTCATTATGAAAAGCATTCAATTTCAATCTTCGTTTCAAAATCCAGTAAAATATTACTTCTATCTTCTTTTAATTCTTGTAGTTGATTTAAAACAAGTTTCAATGTACTACCAATACTTTCTGTTGACTCGTCAGTCATGGTAAATAACAAGACGTGTCAAGATAAAACAACAAATTCACGTGAAGAGAGACGGTGACGTAGCACTGAATGATAAACAAAGCATTCCTTTGCTATTCATAACGCCTAACATGCTGACTAGCAACAGGAGAAAACAATTCTAGTATAATTCATTTCATTCAACCTACAAGAATTGAATTGTCCTTGAAAGAAAGAGTCCCATATAATTAAAAGGCTATCAACCAGGAACTTGTGTGTGTGCAATTTAATAGGTTTCTTCCTAATGATAAGCTTAATAATCTTAAAAACTCTGATCTTTATAGTTTTTACAAGACAAAAATCTCTAAAACTGGCAAGGGACTTTTACATAAAATTAACTTTAACCAATCTCCCCTGATGATGACGTAACAGAAAGTAACAACTGAGATGGTTATTAAAAAAATCCACTACTTTGTTCTGTTCAAGCATCGGGTCAACTCCCAGCAAGAATAAGTAAACCCTTGAAAATAAATAGGGTTCTTCTTTGCAGTAGACATAATAATGGGTGTAAGTTTAAAGAAAACAACTTTGGTCTCTACCATATTTACAAGACAAAAATCCCTAAAACTTGCAAGAACTGTAACTCTGTTTCAGGTTGGAGTAGGCCCTTGAAATAAATAAGCTTCTTCTTTAATACAGATACACATCACATCATATGTGGGCAAATTAAAATACATATAATTGCAGGCAATGATTGTTTTGGTTAAAGATAATATCCTACAACTGACTGCTAGGAGTCTGAGGTTGTGTTTTTGGCCCTTTTTATACGCCCACATGAAATGGGGGACGTATATTGTCGTCACCCTGTCCTTCCATCCACAATTGCTGGTAAACGCAACACAAGGCACAATTCTTGATTGATTTCGACAAAACTTGGATTGGTTGATTGTAATCACCCAAGGATGAACTGGAAATCAGAAAAATCGAAAAATCTGTAGTATGAGTTATTGCCCTTGTTCTTAAAACGCTCGTGAACACTCTAGAAGGAGCAATTCATGACGGATTTTGATGAAACTTGGTATGAGTGTTCGTTATCACCGAAGGGTGAACCCTATTTAAAATCAAAAAGATCAAAAAATAATTAGTATGATTTATTGCCCTTGATCTTGAAAACGCGTTCAATTTTAGCTTGTAAACACTTAAGAAGGCGCAATTCTGGACGGATTTTGACGAAACTTGGTGTGCTTGTTTGTAATCACTCAAGTATAAACCCTATCTAAAATCAGAAAAATTGAAAAAAATATTTAGTATGAGTTATTGCCCTTGTTCTTAAAAACCCATTCAATTTTTTGCTCGTAAAAACTCCAGAAGTCACAAATCTTGACGGATTTAGATGAAACTTAGTATGTCATCAAGATAAACCCTATTGAAAATCAAAAAAATCGAAAAATATTATTGCCCCTGTTCTTAAAAACACTCTAGAAGGCCCAGTTCTTGACAGAGTTTGATAAAACTTGGTGATATTATTCTGTATTGCCTCAAAAAGTTCAAAAGAAGTATATGTCTGAAGGTTGAATATTTCATGCTGGTAATTGTTATTGTACTGCCAAATATATTTATTTAAAATCAAAGCTGCCAGTGGGTGTATATTACCTTGCATGGCAAGCTATCTCTATATACCCACATGAAATATGAAGCATAAATTGCCTTCAACCATGTCTATCAGTCCACAATTGCTAGTCAAAACTGTAGAAGGCACAATTCTTGACCGATTTTCATGAAACTGAAATTGTATATTATAGCCCCAAATGAACCCTATTGAAAATATGTTGTTCTGTGAAACGCATTCAATTTTTAACCTGTAAACACTTCAGAAGACAAAATTAGGATGAAACTTTACATCAACTAAGGATGAACTCATTGAAGTTCAAAATATTTTATATAACTTAATGCCATTGATCTTCAAAGTGGATTTTTACTCGTAAACACTCCAGAAGGCACAATTTTTTTTAACAAAACTTCACACTTAACACTAAATTTGTAAAATATTTGATATGAAATTATTGCCCTTGTTCTTAAAAATGCGTTCAGTGTTTAGCTTATAAACACTCTAGAAGGGACAATTCTTGACGGATATTGACAAAAATTGGGATGAGTGTTTGTGATCACCCAAGGATAAACCCTATTGAAAATCAGAAAAATCGAAATATATTTAGTATGAGTTATTGCCCTTGTTCTTGAAATTGCGTTCAATTTTTAGCTTGTAAACACTCTAGAAGGCACGATATGTGGTGGATTTTGAAGAATTTCTTGGTATGAGTGATTGTTATCACCCAAGGATAAACCCTATTGAAAATCCGAAAAATAAAAAAAATTTTTAGTGTAAGTTATTTCCCTTGTTCTTGAAAATGCGTTCAGTTTTTAGCTCATAAGCACTCTAGAAGGCACAATTCTTGACAAATTTTGACAAAAATTAGTGAAATTGTTGAATATTTTATGTAAGGTGCAGAAGAGTAGGACGAAAAACTCCATTCATTTACAAAACATTTCACAAAGTTTTTTACTGTTCATTCTCTGGATTCTCTCCCTTTGCCTGTATGAATTTTTGGGGTTTTGGGAAGGATATGGAAATACATTGGTTACGAGTCCAGGAGGAATTATTATGGCAAGAGAACTGTTACAATATGGCAATGGAATAATTTATTATGACTGAGGGAGTGGTTATATTTATATTCCTACCTATCAGTAGATGGCCTACGGCATTAGTGAGTGAATTGTAACTAAATTTTGATTTTGGAAAGTAAAGAACATGCGCAGGCTGCTGTGTATAGTGTTAGTGTACTATGTCCCCAATCTTAACATCTACAAGGCAAAAAGTGATCCAGAGTGACCAGTACACTAGCCCATTTTTAGTTGATCCAAATAATGTGGATACTCTATAGATCAACGAAAAAATGGACCAATTTAATTTCCGATTGTCCAGTTATTGACATTGTTGTGTCGGTTGACGGGTCTTAGTACAGAAGAGGCTATAAATCTTATTATGGTGTTGTGTTGCATTTATTTTTTACTTATCCACTGGATTAGTATTAGATTTTGATCTGTCAAAATACTGCCATACTTGTTCTCTTCATAAGAATATTCTGGAGGAGGACAGTGATGAATCTAAAGAATGGTTTGAAAGTCATAAAAATACGACATATATATATATGATATATATGTTAATTATGTAAGATCCTACTGAGATGTTATTTACAAGGTCATTAGACAAACAAAAATTGTGATACACAACAATATTAAGTGAAGGTGACGCTAAAACACATACACATTTATTAAATATAAACCGTAATTTTAAAAGTTTAGGTACAGCTTTGAGAAATCTTGTAAAAAACTGTTAAAACTTCTGGTATAGTTCTGGGTGGTTGTAGACATGGCAAATTAACCGAATATGCAACACTCTTTCACTCATTTTCCACGGATGATGATCCTCGACACCATTACTGTCCGACTGGTGCGAACTCCTGGTGTTTTCATACATGCTCTTGCTTGTGGTGTAGTACCAGGACCCCATGACACTTTCAATGGAATACCACCCAGTAGAGAAATAGGCAATAATTTAATGCCAGTATATAAACATTTGACAGAACCCTCTACTCAGTCGAATGTTGAACAAAGCCACACAAAATACAAAATGAGACTATTCACTCCGTTTTTTGGTGCACCTTTGCAGTCCTTTTAATAAAGAATCCTCAGCCAGTGATAGTGATACACTATTATTGATGAGTGTTTTCCCTGGTACTTCTTTTCATAAAATTTCAAAACAAAAAGACAAAAGGAGGTACTTACAAAGTCAGTGTTTCTCTGCTCAAAAACAAAAATGTCAAAGACAATTACAGAAAGTTGCTAGAATTGCTGCTGAACAAAAAATGAGAAGCCTCGAAGGTGTTACTTATGGTGCTGGGGAGTTTTAGAGACATTGTTTCCATTGTACATATGTTTTGTGTATTTAGGCACGACTGAAGATTCAAAATGTTAATAGAATGAAACCGCTGCTCCAGCACGTGGACACTGAAAAAAAAATGAATTGATGTCGTAAAATAGTTCTATTAGGATGCCAAATGCACATAGTTCCTAATCCTTAACCCTGCAGTTTTCTTGTACAACCTTCTAATCCATATGGACTCCTTCAGCAGCGGATGTTTACTTCATTTCCTTTTTTGGACTTGATCAGAGCATATATAAATACCCATATTTGGTAGTTCGAAATGATCACATGGGATGGATTGGTCAATAGAAACAAAGTAAACAAAGTATTGTTATGAGACATGTTTGTTTTTTGTGGACAATTTGAAACAAGTTATTCGCTCCAGTCTAGAATCAACTGCAAATACCATATTAGATTAGTCTACCTGCTCATTACGTTTATTGCCTAATATTTGAAACAGTCCTTAGCTGTGGAAATGGCTGCTTACTGCCTTTTGAGGCATAATTAGACCTATATGTATCAAAAAAAGAAAAGTAGATAGGTTCTGTAGGCCTATTATTAGGCTATACTATGCATACAGGATAATCGAACATCAGGGTCAACACTATGATAATTATCAATACTATCAATTTCTTGTCCCTCAATATTCTCGCAATTTGAACAATGACACAAATCAGTACACTTTAATTTTGCCTTCAAACAAAAACACCTTCCAGATTTGCAGCCTGTTTTACACACACAATGCAAAAATTCCAAAATTGATTTAGGGGCTGGGTTTTTTGTCATCCATACTATTGATAAATCATTGACTTTCATTTCCCATCTGTGTCCAACTGATCCAAACAACACTTATAAATGGCAGCTTGGTAATTGGCTCTCTTAAAATGATGTGTAAGGGCACCAAGCGGTGGTAAACATTGTTCTGATGATGTTGAAGAGCACAAAAGTTTGATATCTGAGATGGCCTCAATCTCTATCCTAGTTATGAGATTTTTGCCCGAAAAACTTGCTTTTGGGGCTGCAACTGCCTGTTTTTGTGTGCCTCCAGCAGCCCTCCTGCTTCACTCAGCATTTTTTATGCTTATTAAAGGATATCTGACACAATCTGGAATGTCAGACAAGGATTGAATCAATGCCATTGCATCTATTAGTAAACAAGTCTTCTGATCTGTTAACAAGCCTCTATCAACTAAACCATTGTTGATAAAGCCTTCTAAAAGTTTCATCGAGATTTTTCCTGTCATTGCAAGCCATTCCAGCCATTAATTCACATTGCCTTGTGATGGTTGCATTGTGAGGCTGAGCTAGTATCCATCTTTGAACTCCACTTTGGTTTAGTGTGATGCTAGTAATACCACCTTTTGTCTTCGAGTCTTGATTACACGTTTGCTCAATAACTTGAATGTTTTCAAGTGTCAAATTGAAGTCGATATCCATAAAACAATTGTTACTTAATGTGCTGTGATAATTCTAAAAGTCTAACAAGGATTACATGCACAAAGTGTTTACAATGTAGTTGTTTTTCCAAAAATGTTCATATCCATTTACAAAATTGATTTTTTCAGGAATATAATTCAAACTTATTTGAATTCTCAACATTTTATGTATACTTCACTTTGATAATTGTTCAGATGGTTTTATTTTGTTTTGCTGACAAGAGAAAGGAACAAGAAGATATTAACAAGGTCAGTAAAAATAATTACGTGACGAGTACATTACAGTAAATTAGACAATAATTAGAGAACTAGAACTGTTCTAATAACAGTACTGATGCAGGGCGTGTTACGACATTCAGGTACATACGAAGATAGTCTATTGCAATTACATTAATGTAAATACTTTTCTAAATGCAAATATGCGAAAGTGCCTGGAGTTTAAAGTATATTTCTAGGAATAAAAGAATCTTTTATATTAATAAAGACCAAGTTTGATGAAATTCGGATAAGAAATAAGAAAGTTGGTAATGCGCATGCACACTACAAAAATTCAATATTTCCATCAAATTTAGAATTTGATAATATTCGGACAAGAAATAAGAAAGTTGGTAAATTAAGTGTGGGTATCCCTTTCAGATGCAGTATAACACGGTTCAATCCTAGAGCTTATTAATTATATACCATACCTGGACATAAAACATATTTAAGAAATATAAAAGGGAGGGTGTCTTTAAAACAACTAATATTTTGATTTCTCTTGGGGTTGACAGCCAGGTTAATTTAATTAGTCTATTTATCTAATAATAACCCCATGTTAAGTGAATGGGATTATGAATTCGCATGTAAGGCATGCATGTTTTATATCATTGGAAAGCTCAGAATCTCAACATTAGAAAATCGTAAGAATTGTTGCTATATCACTATTAGGCTTCGAGATACAGTAATGCAAAGGTTCGAAATGGTCCATTTTTAAACCCCTGTAAAATCGGAAATAATGGTTTGATTGCAGAGGTGAATGGGTCATCAGATAGACAAGGTCGCAAATTATCATCAAATTAAATGGTCATCAAAGGTCAAGGCCTTCAAACTTCCTAGGAATTGTAGACAAACATTCAACGTTTGACACAAAAGTTTTGCAAATCAGATGAAAAATGGCTTCTGAATAGCAAAATGCAAAATGAGGCAAACCAAAATGGCAGCCTACATGTTAAGTAAGGTACGAATTTTTTTAGTTAAAAAAGTTTGTATTAAGGATGGTAATATAATGCATATGTTATTTTTGACATAACTCAATTCCACTGGAAGTGAAGTACTAACATTGTATTTTATTCAAATACATAATATATATGGAGGAAAAATACAATAGTAAAATAAAATTACAGTCATGTCAAGTGGCAGATCCAAGAGTTCAATGATTTCAACAACTGAATGGAGAGGTACTACCTCTTGGTCTGGCTTTTTCCTTACCCTTTTGGTTTGGTTGTTTTTTTCATTGACTTCCCCCTCTGCCTTTTCTTTTACGCATGGAACCTAGAAACAGCTTTGAGTACAATTGATTTTGCTGCTGAGAATTGCAGTTTGGGCCATTTATTGAATTTTGGAGGAGTGCATTGAGCATATCTGTGTTCAGAGAACCTCAGAGTCATGACTTAATGGGTTTAATGGCATTGGCTCCTCTTTCTGGTCAAGCATTAGATATTAGAGTTGAGAGAGCCACCTCTGCTGAATAGGGCAAGATCTCATACTGTAAGGAGTGTTTCTGCTTTAAAAGGAGTGTCAGACACCAAAGGAAAGAAGCTAGTATTGTGGCCACTTCCATTTGGTATTCAAACATCCTATATTCATCGAGCTGTTGATATTTCATAGGATTATCTGGAATAAGTGGCTTCCTAAAACCTCAATTTTTGCTCTCCCCATATCCCTGTAAAAGTGGAGATCCTTTCAGAAACATGAGTCAGATCAAAAATTTGGAAGGCATTGAGAATGGGAAAAACATGTTCAAACCTCTGTCCAAGATTCTTGTTCAGAGCTTCAACATTTCTGAGAAGCTGTTTTGCCTCTTGCTCTTCATGTGCTGAAACTGAAATTCCCGTCATTTGATTCAGCAACTTGGGTATGTTGATCTCTTCTGCTTCATCTTTTGTAATTTCTCCCAGTCTCTCATCATCAGCTTCGGCTACCTCTTGGATCAATACTAGCTTAAGTCTTCCATCATTGGGATCGAAATCTTTTATCATTGCTTTACTGGGTTCTTGTGAAACTGCATAGTATAGACTGGCTGCAGAGCAGAATAGTGTATATTTCCAGTCTGCATTGTCTTGCTGAGTGCAGGCAGTAGTGTGTGGAAGTATGTGACGCAGTATGTAGATGTAACATAAGAATTTGGCTCTTCTGAATTCTGTGAGCATTCCTTTTGCATTGGGCTCTTTGTCAGAGAGTGCACTCAAGGTCAACATCACTGCACAGTAATCTTTATGGAAAGCATTGACAGCATTATCAAAAGAGAGCCAGCGTGTGGTACATGCCTTTTTAAGACGCCTATGAACTACATTTCGACTGCTTTCATTCAATGTTATGTTTTACCTGTATGTTAAGATAAACAGCCAATCTTTTTGGAGATTTCTCAAACAGGCACCAGAAGGATGTTAGCCGATCGTGCACTTGCGAAATATAACTTATGTCATTTTGAGTGTCAACTCATGCAGTGGCAAACACAATGGACACTTTAGAGCTCAATTTACTTTCCGCTTTAACCTTGCAGCAACACCATTTGTTGAGCCAGTCATTACAGCCTGACCTTAACAGAGATGAAGGTGTTCGTTTATCGCATGCATATGATAAACTTATCAACTTGTAATTATTCATATTCATAAATGTATTTAATTCAATAAAAATTTTTCAACTATAACCATAGTCAGTTATTTAAAACAATGTAATTTCTATTAATAAAAGACTCCAATACAAGCAATAGTTGTTTATTTAATCTTCAATTAATCTTTTGTAATTCATTTACTTTATTTCAATTATTTTACTTAATCAGCCTGTATGTTATTTTAAGAATTATATACCCATTTTTGTACCTGTTAAAATTTAATGTAATGTATCAATAAACCATTTATCACTTGTGTATTCTCAATAATAAGCATTAATGTATATATAGTTTGCCCATCACTTCTTCTCATTATGTGCCTGAGGACGACGGGGGAAACACCTCGAAACGTTGCATAAAACTTTAACCAGTGATTATTGTTCCATAAAGCTGTGTCTATATATTGTATGTCTTGTCGGCAAGGTCTATTAGGAAATTGATATGCTCTTGCAGAAGTACATCCAACCTGAGCTAAGGGCACAAAAGTTATAAATCAAGAGTCTCTAAAAAAAAAGAAACAAAATTTTGCCTATTATTGTCCTGCACCTTATGTCTCCAGAAGAGACCAGCTGTCAGTTCCACAGTTTCATACGCTGAAGATACGAAGGATCAAATTTTTTACGGTTAGCTATGAAACTATAAATTTAACCTTAAATGAATTCAAATATCTATTATACATATTTAAATATTTGCTTAAGCAGCAGACAGAAATCAATTTTAGAATGAAAATCATTTATCAACAAAAACAACTAGTAGCATTATCCTCTGACAGTGAGTTGTTATTCCCCTAACAGCTAATTGGGTAATGGTGATCCTCTATAGCAAGTTGGTAAGCGTTATCCTCTATAGCGTGTTGGTAAGGCGTGATCCTCTATGGCGAGTTGGAAAGCGTTATCCTCTATGGCGTGTTCGAAAACATTATCGTCTATGGCGCGTTCGAAAGCGTTATCCTCTAACAGCGAGTTGGAAAGCATTATCCTCTACAGTGAGTTGGAAAGCGTTATCCTCTATGACGAGTTGGGAAGCGTTATCCTCTAGGGCGCGTTCGAAAGCGTTATCGTCCATGGCGCGTTGGAAAGCGTTATCCTCTAACAGCGAGTTGGAAAGCATTATCCTCTACAGCGAGTTGGAAAGCATTATCCTCTACAGCGAGTTGGAAAGCGTTATCCTCTATGACGAGTTGGAAAGCGTTATCCTCTATAGCGAGTTAGAAAGCATTATCCTCTACAGCGAGTTGGAAAGCGTTATCCTCTATGACGAGTTAAAAAGCGTTATCCTCTATGACGGGTTGGGAAGCGTCATCCTCTATAGCGAGTTTCAAAGCGTTATCCTCTATGGCGCGTTGGAAAGCGTTATCCTCTATGGAGAGTTGGAAAGCGCTATCCTCTACAGCAAGTTGGAAAGCGTTATCCTCTATAGCGAGTTAGAAAACGTTATCCTCTACAGCGAGTTGGAAAGCGTTATCCTCTACAGCGAGTTGGAAAGCATTATCTTCTATAGCGAGTTAGAAAGCGTTATCCTCTGTGGTGAGTTAAAAAGCGATATCTTTTATGACGAGTTAGAAAGGGTTATCCTCTACAGTGAGTTTGAAAGCGTTATCCTCTATGACGAGTTGGGAAGCGATATCCTCTATGGCGAGTTGGAAAGTGTTATCCTCTATAGTGAGTTAGAAAGCGTTATTCTCTACAGCGAGTTAGAAAGCGTTATCCTCTACAGCGAGTTGGAAAGCGTTATCCTCTTTGACGAGTTGGGAAGTGTTATCCTCTATAGCGGATTCGAAAGCGTTATCCTCTATGGCGAGTTGGAAAGCGTTATCCTCTACAGCGATTTGGAAAGCGTTATCCTCTATGGCAAGTTTGGAAGCGTTATCTTTTATGGGGAGATACATAGCATTATCCTCTCTTATTATTCTTCAAAATGTAAAAGATTTTCTCCTCACTATCAGTTGCTGACTTAGCAAACACTGTACCTGGATGCTGACAATCAAATCTGAAATGCTGATATGATTTTATTCCAGGAAGTGGTTGGCAATCTTCTGCAAAAAAATTTTGCCAATCATAAACTGGTACAATTGTTGTTCCATCTTCTGTACCCACTACTTGAGCAACGTTAACAGATGAACTTAGGTTGACTCCCTCCTGTAAGACACTTAGCGCAGGAACGGAATGTCTACGAAAAGACTTCTTCATCAATCCAAAATACCAGTCAGGTGCAAATTTGGTGTGACCTGCTATAAGAAAATTCAATGAAATTGAATGATGAAGTCTTTTCGCAACACGCCATGCACAATACCAAATCATACATCGATTTTTATTTTGACTAGAACAATTGTTGCAATGTAAATTAGCTACGGTTTCTCCAATACCATAATGATCAAAATAGAAATCCATATATGATATGACTGCATTTGATCCTTTGCTAATTAGATGCCCTTCATCAACCAAAAAATTCACCTGTTTCGGTATGCCCTCGCAGCAAACACCAAATATTTCAACTTTTCTTGGCACTAAGAAGTAAAGAGGTCCTGGTTGCATAGGGTTACTGGGTAAATGGACTTGTTGGGCATAGTCAAAACTGTAGTGCATAGATAAATTGCGACTGCAAGGTAAATTTGTAGTTAATTGCATGATTCCATGTTGTTTACAGGTGCTTTTGGCATCAGATACCATGGCATTATACAAAGATCTTTCTTGCTGAACTATGTAAAGATGTTGTTGTTCTTGAAGTCGTACTCTTTCACTTTTGTTTTCATCTGTCAGATTTGATCTGCGAAAATAAGTAAACTATTTTTCTTACGGGTCCAACACAAATCGGTTATTGGCTTAGCGACAACTATAAATGAGCAAAGTTGTTTCCAAAAATTAAAAAAAACTGCTAGACCCCATTACTCTTTAACCTAAAAAAAAAAAAAAAGATTTCAATTTTGAAAATCAAGTCTATTCTAGCACAAACGTTATTTGAAATTAAGCCTCAAATTTGAATATGCACACTTATCCTCGGGTTGGGCTATATTTGAGTAATTTTTTCTCAAAAAGAACTTCCGCTTTAAGTTGTAAATGAAGGTTGTTACATTTTGAAACTTATAATGTAAATAACGTTAAATAGAGAAATACTCACCTGATTTTTCAAGAATTGTCTTATACTGATCATAAACTATAACTTTTGTGTGCAATGATGGTAATAATTTGATGTCGTCTCTCTTATAACCGGGTATCCGTCCTGGCAAAACTAATGCATGGTCTGTAGCATTATTAGTCAAAAACTTCACAACATCACAAGCATCTTGATAAACGAATGATTGCGTGTTTGATTGCCTTCCCCCAGATTTCTTCTCCATCGGTGTTTAGCCATTCTCCTTATCGTGCTTTAATAGATGAGTTAATCTATCTTGACTTAACCTAAAATTAATAAAAACTATGGTTGAGAATTGATCAAATTGAATGAATTTATTAGGGTTCATTTTTTTTATACTTGATAAACCAAAGTCCATAAATAGTTGGCAAATTCTTACTGCCTCAGAATCTTTGATGTAGAGTACCAATTGCACACGACATGGACTTTATTTTCATTTTGTAATCTTATATTCAGGGCTTGTCACTCTACGTCATCAGCTCAGCTGACAATATCCCTTAATAACTGAAAGATGAACATGCAAATATACAAGAAATATAAGGGTCTCCAATCAGATATTGTGACCTTGTGGTTAGTGGCAAAATAACCTTATCACTGTGCCAATTAATAACACAACAATAAAATTATGAAATTGTATTTGATCGGCTTTTTGTATTTTAACATGCCAATATATTAGGTATGTATATGTACTTACATGTGTAGAAAGTTAAAAGTGTCCCGACAAGTCTGATGACCCTCTAGCCAATACAGTGTGCGCTGGTGTTGTCGAACCGTCTGATTTTTTCTCTTTTTGGCTTCTGTATTTTCTGACATATTTATTGAACAGGATATTTTCCCCAGAAGCACCAACATTTGATCTCCATTACAACTATGAATTTTGATAACAAATAAAATGTATTAATGAGAAATGATTTTAAACTCAGAAAAAAACAAAACAGGGTTATTGCCACTAGCCAGCACATGTAGTCACAATTAAAATATGAAAATGAAATCTTATTCTGGTGATAAAATTTTGCTTATTAAAGGATAAGAATTGTAGATAAATACATAGCTAATACTCACTTGGTGTCATTTCTCTAAAAAGCATACGCCGTTTAATCATTTCCTCAGGTAAAAAATGTCTATAGCATGGTTCATTATTTAAGTACTTGCACGTACAGCTGTAATATTATAATTTTAATACTGTCAGATTTTACATTTTCTCTACAAGAAATTTATCATTAAAGTAACATATTTTGTGCATAGAATAATTAATTAATTACAATTGTGTAAATTTAGTAAATAATTTATTGATTTAGACTAGGACACTAGACCCACAGGTATTCAATAGTGTGACTGATTTGATTTGCTATTTCTACTTCCATGTTGTCTATTGTTGATCTGTCAGACGTAAGACGGAAATAACGCATTGCGCATGTCTTTGATAGATTCAACCAATCAGACATCGAAGGCGGAGTACAATGGGTTTTATTCTTGCAATTTGATTAGTTGCATCTGTCGTGACATCAAATAAAATGCTATTTTTAGATAGAGGGATTTCCCAGCATCTTTACAATGGCCGACATGATAGAAATTGACGTACGTGAAACTAGACAAAACGGTCTAATTAGTTGGGATAAGATGCCATATTTGACGTAATTAACTAATTAAACTTTGACCGCTGGTCGAAAAATCTGATTTATACACATTTAGGACAAGCTTTGATGAAAGATATGACATTTTATAGATAGTTCATTGATTTTACTTCAAGCTCATGACAAAATGCCATTTTCGATAATTTGACCCTCATTTTGCCGTTGGCCAAATATAGACTTTGCGACTTTCGACTGGTTTTGTCCTGGAGGGTCACATATTGTCGTCTGTCCGTCCATCCACAATTGGCTTGTGACAACAGTTTTTATCTGATTTGAATGCAATTTAGTTTGATCATTTATATTCATGAGATCTTGGACAAGTTCGAATTCAGATTTCATCCAATTTAAATGAAATTTGGTGTGAATATTTATAATGTTGAGATCTTGGACAAGTTCGAATTTGACGATCTTTCGATGAACAGTTTTTGAGTTAATGCCCTTGACTTATGAAAAACGCATCGGAATTTGTTTGTGAACCTAATAGAGTGTATAGTTTAAATCCCATTTAAATGAAATTCGATATGATCATTTATAATGAGATCTTAGACATATTGAATTTGACAATTTTTTAGATCAACGGAACTTGAGTTATGCCCTTGACTTAGTAAAAACGCATCAAAATTTGTTGGTGATAGAGGTGACAGTTTATGTCAGAATTTTATTAAATAATGTGTGTTTGTTTAAGTCAACAATATCTTGCACAAATTAGATTTTTGGTATGATTTGACACAGATTTGTGACTGCCCTTAAAATACTGAAAATGTATCAGGAAAGTGGGCGTATCTTTCTAGGCAACCACCTGATCTACAATGCTTCTAATGAAGTGTTCAAAATGATAAAACAGTTCATTGAATGAAAATGTCTTTATTAGATCAAACTTTATATATAAGCATTTACAAGTGGACAATTGGTGGAAATTTTAATTATTTGTTCCTGTGCATTATATTTAGAGATACTTCAGTCCAATATGAAAACCTGAAAAATAAACAACAACAAAATTAAGTCAATGATGTAAATAATTTACAATCAGTAATCCAAAATATAAGATTTAAAGTTAAACATTGCACACGTTATAGACACTGCAGGGTAGGCATAAGTGTTTTAAAGGGGGTAATGTCATGAGTTATCCCCCTTAGATCACAAAGCTCTTCCAACTAACCACAAGAAAATTAAATTGTTTCTTTAGGACCCATCGGTCTGTCGCCACCATGTAAACATATTTTTATAGGAACTGTTATCAAAGACCTCTTGATTGCATTCCAAAATATTGAAGCGATGCTTTATTGTATAATAAATTTTGGATTTAGATGAGTGAGATGACTAAAAAAGAGAAGATGTGATGTCCGTTTGAGACTTGCTCGCTGGTCTGAAAGGGTTGATATTGAAGATGGGAGTATGATACTTTGTGGCACAGTTTTAAACGTAAAATCAAACTGTTACGCACTGCTTCAGAACCACGCGAAGCCTGTGGATCTAGTTTTTTTTTTTTTATGCTGTTTTATAAAAAAATCCTTTTTTTAATCTTGTATACAATGAACAAAACTAAGTTCTTGTTGATATGAATGAATCTTAAGAAAGAAAAAGGCTGTGAATTAAGCTCTTTTAGCACGAAAATGTCACTCTCATAATGTTTCAATTGCTGAAAGCTCTCCTCTAGGACGACTTGGCTGCCATTACAATTTTGGGCGTATCGCAATGGCCATCGCAATCTTTTAGTTTTGATCTTAACCCTTCATAAATACACCATGCTATTACAGAATCTTGTCTGTATTATTTCATGTGGCGTATATTGTCCTCGACCCTGTCGGTCAACTTTTCTTGTGGGCACATTAAAGATTACAGTTTTCATTTGATTTTAATGGAACAAGATTGACAAGATGGCACTTAATTCAAATTTGACGATTTTTCGATGAATGGTTTTTGAATTAGTAAAATCAAAATTTTTTTGTTGTCGCAATAGAAGCTAAAATTTTCAATGGATTCTGAGAGCATGATTGATAAGATGGCGGTCAAGTTCGAATTTGAAGATTTTTCGATGAATGGATTTTGGTTATTACCCTTGAAATAGTAAAATCACGTCAAAATTTTTTTGTGGGCACAATAGAAGCTACAATTTTCAATGGATTTTGATGAAATTTGGTGTGAGCATTGGGACTGACAAGATGGCGGTCAGGTTCGAATTTGATGATGAATTCTTTTTGAGTTATTGCCCTTGACTTCGTAGAAACAAACCAAATTAGGATTGTAAACATGATAGCAGGGCTAGAGTTTTTATCAGATCTTAATAAAGTTTGGTTTGCATATTGAAATGATCTTAGTCAAGTTTTAATTTGGCTCATATTTGATGAATGGTTTTTGAGTTATTTCCCTTGATATAGTAAAATGTGTCTAATTTGGCATGTAAACAAGAATTGGGGCTAGAGATTTTATCTAATAGTAATGAATCTTGGTATATATGTATATATTGATAAGATCACAGTCATGTATAAATTTGGCTCATTTTGAAAGAAAAGATTTATTGCCCTTGACTCAGTAAAAATGTACCAAATTTGACACACGAGGGGGGCTACAGTGCTTATCGGATCTTGATGAAACTTGGTATGAGGTCTCAGTAAAGTTAAATTTGTCTATGTAGTTGAGACCTTGTTAGTGTGAATTTGATGATACCTAATTAATATATATTATTATTATATTTGAAAATTTCAGAGTGTGATAATTCAATGCTTCGGGGTTATTACTATTGATCTAAACAGATTTGTGAAAAAACTCAGCATAACTGACCCTAAATTGATGAGATATTCAGGGTTTTTCATCTACAAAAGCGTAATTGTGGGACTTTGCTATCAGTTTGTTATTGAAATGTCAATTTTTTTTTTTTTTTTTTTTTTTTTTTTCGAAATTTACACACCTTCCTGAGCTTAGACTACAATAGTTGCAGCAACCATTCAACATTCACGAACCTTAAATATAGGCGACGATGTGCATAAATATATTTTGGATCTTTTTTGCAAAACCGGAAGTGCCACAGTTCAATATGTGCAAGAATAGTTAATCGGCTCTAGAAGTCGTATTTGTCAGTCGATTTTCTTTGGGTTTGCATTTTTGGAATCTACTGGCAAAATCTGAAAGAATAGCAATTTCAAAATTCGAAAATTTGTCGCAGACATTTTTTTTGCCAAATTTTGCATTTTTTTCATTTTTTTTGCTTTTTGTCTGATTAATCTGAAAAAAATTGAGCAAAGACAGTTTAAGAAAGTAAACAAAATGGTACAGTAAAAATTTCAATTTCACTTCCGGTTTAAACAGGAAATCGATGTTCACTTCCGGTTGAATATCTTCCGGTGTAATTTGTATAGGACAAAAAAATTTATGCTGATAGATAGACAAAGTTATGACCAAAAAACGAAGAAAAAAAAATCCGGAACAGACGTAGATTTTGATTTCCCTGAAACTCTTTGATTTTTATTCAGCCAATTTGGCTGAACCGAATTTCAAAATTTTGGTGTCAAATGAAAGAACATAAAAATTAAGAGAGATCGCAGGAAGCCGATTTTTGAATTTCGATTTTGCTTTTTTGCAATTTGCGATTGAATTTTTTCAATATTTGATGGCGTATATCTCGTGACCTTGACCTTTGATGACCTTGACCTTTATAGGGTCAAAGGTCATTGACCTTGGCTATCATTTGATACTTTGACCTCCGACATGTACTTCCGGTTTTATAGCTATCCGTAAAAAGCCAAATTCGCAACTTTGGACTGCTCTAGCACGTGACCTAATTAACCTAGAGGGTTAATTTTTTCGGTTTTCTAATGTGCTTCTCATGCACTTTACATAGATATAGAACAATTGCTTTTTTAAAGCAAAATTGAAATTCGTGATTTTTTCAAATTTGAGTTTAGTTTTACCATATTTGTGTCTTTTGATCTTCGTGTATGTATATCTTATGACCTATTCTATGTAGAACCTTGATATTTGGAATACAACTAGACACTTTGAATATGATTTCACCTATGACAAAAAAATTGGGGTGGGCGTGGCACATCCGGGTTGAATTACTAATTGTTTACATTTTGCGCCTGGGGCATAACTCGCATAGGATGCGTTTGTTCAAAAAGAGACTTTGCACACAATTACCTCATCCTTTTGGCCAGTTTGTATTAACAGCTCAGTTGTTTCAGCTTTATAGTTTCAAAAAAGGAACGGGTTTTAACATTTGGATATTTTCATTTTTCGATTTTGACCTTTTTTGACTTTTGTTGACCTATATCTTTTGACCTCTATTATGTAGGAACTTGACATTTGGAACATAACGTAACATTTTGAATATTGATTAACTTATTCAAAAACAATTGAGTTGGGCGTGGCACTTCCGGGTTAAATTACTCTTTATTGATATTTTTGGCCAGGGGCATAACTCGCAAAGTATACATTTGTTCAAAATGGAACTTTTTACACAATTACCTTATATTTTGAGCCACTTTGTCTTAGAATTTTGGTTGTTTCCGCTTCATAGTTCAAAAAAAGGAACAGGTTTTGGAAATATTCAAAATTTTCAATTTTTGACCTTGACCTTTGATGACCTTGACCATTATTGGGTCAAAGGTCATTGACGTTGTCTATTAGTTTATGCTTTCATATTTGACCTCTGACGTCTACTTTCGCTTTTATAGCTGTCCAAAAACATTCAAATTCGCAACTTTGGACTGCTCTAGCACGTGACCTAATTAACCTAGAGAGTAAATTTTTTCGGTTTCCTAATGTGCTTTTCGTGTACTTTACATAGATATATAACAATCGTTTTTTAAAGCAAAATTGAAATTCGTGATTTTTTCAAATTTGAGTTTTTTTTTTTTTTACAATATTTGCGACTTTTTGAGCTTGGTATATGTATATATTATGATCTATTTGATGTAAAACCTTGATATTTGGAAAATAACTAGACACTTTGAATATGAATTCACCTATGACAAAAAAACTTATGTGGGCGTGGCACATCCGGGTTAAATTACTAATTGTTTACATTTTGGGGCTGGGGCATAACTCGCATAGGATGCGTTTGTTCAAAAAGAGACTTTGCACACAATTACCTCATCCTTTTGGCCAGTATGTATTAACAGCTCAGTTGTTTCAGCTTTATAGTTTCAAAAAAGGAACGGGTTTTAACATTTGGATATTTTCATTTTTCGATTTTGACCTTTTTTGACTTTTGTTGACCTATATCTTTTGACCTCTATTATGTAGGAACTTGACATTTGGAACATAACGTAACATTTTGAATATTGATTAACTTATTCAAAAACAATTGAGTTGGGCGTGGCACTTCCGGGTTAAATTACTCTTTATTGATATTTTTGGCCAGGGGCATAACTCGCAAAGTATACATTTATTCAAAATGGAACTTTTTACACAATTACCTTATATTTTGAGCCACTTTGTCTTAGAATTTTGGTTGTTTCCGCTTCATAGTTCAAAAAAAGGGGAACAGGTTTTGGAAATTCAAAATTTTTAATTTTTGAACTTGACCTTTGTTGACCTTGACCTTTGTAGGATCAAACGTCATTGGCATTGGCTATCTATTTATACTTTTATATTTGCTGTCCTAAGTCAACTTCTGGTTTTATAGTCGTTATCAATTTGAAATTTTAATGGCGTATATCTCTTGATCTTGACCTATTTAGGCCTTCTCCTTTACAAGATCAAAGGTCATTGACCTTGGCTATCTGCTGATACTTTCATTTGTGAGGTCTGACGTCTACTTCCGGTATTAGAATCTTCTAAAAAATAAAAAATTATCAACTTTAGACTTGTTCTTGCGCTTGACCTAATTATCGTCGATGGATGATTTTTTCGGGGTCTTTAGCAAATTGCTACATTTGCAAAGTCCCACTCTGTGCCACGAGTGGCTCTAGTGAATATATTTAAAATGAGAAATTTCATATTATTATGAAGATCTTTAATATATTTTGGGTCAATAAAGATTTAATTATCATTGACAGATGCCAGTGGGTGTATGTTACTTAGCCTGGCCAGCAATCTTGACTGATGTTAGAATGACATTGAAGTCTGGACTAAATCTGCTACTTGTAACAAGGCTTCTGTAGTATGGTTAGAGTCAGTCACAGAATCAGTCAAAGGGAATTTTAAAAATGGGCATGGTTTATCACATGTATATGATATGTATTAGTTTAAATAAATATTTTTTTCAGAGACCTTCACCAGAAGAAAGAGCATCATTTCTAAGTAAATTAGTCTTTCATTGGATAAACCCGTAAGTTTCTATTTTTGTCTGTAATTGAAACTTTGTAAACTGTTAAGTTGTATTTGTATTTGAACATGAAATGTTAGACCAGATGCCGGCAAACCTCGGTATATTATTGATATATAGATGACATTTTCCTCATCTGGACCTATGGAATCAACAAACTCTCAGATTTCATCCAGCGCATGAACAATTTCCATAAAACTATAAAAGTCACTGCTGAATATTCCATTGAAAAAGAATCCTTCCTAGATACTGGGGTCAAATGTGACCGTAATACTAGAAAACTCTCTTTTGATTTGTTCCTACAGACATGCACTCTTATCTCTCTTACACTTGTCACCCACCTCATATCAAAATCAAGGGACCCTACAGTCAATTTCTTCAACTGAAACGAATCTGCTCAAACCCAGCAAATTACAAACTACATGCTGACAACCTGGTACGTTATTATCTCCAACGGGGCTATCACAGAAATATCATAGAATCCAACTGATCCAAGGTGACACAGAAGAAAGGACTTACATTTTCAATGGACACCATCCTCACCACAGAAGAAGCTGAAAAACCAACCCCTGGACCTCTCTTCCTGCCACAAATGCTGTGGAAATGTGTCCCATCAATAGACCTATTCAGCTCAACAGATACAGAAGCCAGCTGCAGTTCACACCACCCAACCACCATGGATGCGCCTTTCTCGCTCTTCCAAGATGGGATTGGATTGACTCAAACACACCGAACGCTTCTCTATCAAAAGCTGAATACCGCCTCTACCAACAGGAGTGACATCTGGGTGAACCGAGACCAGGCGTTAGATGCCAGATTACTAATTCCAGTAGAAGAAATGGATCCTGTCTCACAACTATCGAGTGAAGACTTCTTCAACTCCAGCTTAATCAACAGCTTTAGTTGCATGTAATAAACTTCCTCTATACCTCCTTCAGTCTTTTTATTCCTACTCTTATTCCTCCTATTTTCTCCTAACCCAGGCAGCATGTTTAAGTCTTAATTTCCTCACCCTGGTCTAAAACTATCTCAGTATCGATCAACCCAGGTAAAAATCAACCTCAACAACTCACAACCCGGTAATATTGCACCAGTGTCCCTAAAAAGTACGAACGAGTCAATCTTTATCTCTTTTGTTTTAACCCTGCCAACAACCTAGTTATTGATAATTTCATATCCCCAACGAGCAGTTGTGATTCCCTTTTTAACTCTATAACCGACTAAAACCAGCCAAACCAGGATGTTTTCAGGTAGGTTCACCGCTTTGACATTTTCT
>NW_008707425.1:1621095-1861485 GCF_000327385.1 Lottia gigantea
CTACCTGAAAAACATCCTCCCTTACTACAAATCTGTGATCTATATTAGAAGCAAAACAGCTTGCGTCCAAGTACATGGTGACTTCAACGAAGCATGGCATGCAGCCAAACTCATACCCTCATCTTTTAGGCCAAGGCCCTACATTGGCAACACAATATATGAAACCAACATCGCGGAAAAGACGGAGACCATGCCACCAAAGAATTTTGTCTCACCAGCTTGAAGATTCATATCCAACACCTGGAACAGATCTGCCAAACCCTGTCCAATGAGGTATCGACGGCCCAACTGAAACTCACGGAAATCTTTGATGCTAGGCAACTTCAAGAATCTGAGTAGCCATCAATGAGGTCATCAACAGAGAAATCGCCACAGGGAAATCCAAACTTCAACCCCAACTCAGACTTGAGAATTGCCAAGATGATTCCTTGAAAAGTAAACACTTCACTGAACCGCCCAACCAACCAACCCGAACTAACTCGAGGTCCCCTAGTTTTAACAACAACAACAAGAGAACCCGCTCCAGATCCTCTTCATGCAACCATGCCTGCCGACCCAATATCCAACGGATGATTCAAGAAATTGTAATGCTCATTCTAATAAATCTTCTCTTTCCAACCTGGACCTCAGCACACATGAAATCTCACTTTTAGCCCTACACCAACTGGCATAGACCTAAGCAAGACCCTCTTAGATATGAGAACACTATTTCGGAAAATGAGACCACTTTGCCAATACTCCTAAACCTGCCAACACCCTCAACCTCCAACTGGAAAGAAAGTTCGTCGTAGAAGCACTTGGACCCAAAACATGGGAGCCAACCCCAAAGTAACGTAGAAATCTTTTAGCGTGTTGTCAGGCGCCAGCTCTTAATCATGGACACAATTAAATTTTAGTAAAACTCTCCCATTCAGAAAGGTAAGCCATTAGTACACTCAAAATTGACACCGACATCATCAACAAAGATAGCTTGTGTTGCAAGGTAACATACGCCCACTGGCAGCTGTCAGAAATAATAAAACAGTCTTTAGTGACTAAAGTACGAATTTTCTCATATTGAAGAAATTATTTATGCTGAATAATTCCACAAAATTTTTTAAAATCAATATCAATAACCCAAATACAACAAACAATTAAATCACACAGCTCTAATCAAGGGCAAAAAACAACTTTTGACGCGTGTTTACACAGTCAAGGGCAATAACTCAAAAAATGTTCATCAAAAATATCTCTTGTTAGAACTTATCAATTCCAATGATCACACCAAGTTTCATCAGAATCGGTTGAAAACTGTAGCTTCAATCCTGCTCACGAACTATTTTTAACAAATTTCGTCGCATTTTAACAAAGTCAAGGGCAATAACTCAAAAACTGTTCATCGAAAATGCGTCAAGTTAGAAGTTGTCCGAGATCTTATCAATTCCAATGATCACACCAAGTTTCATCAGAATCGGTTGAAAACTGTAGCTTGAATCCTGCTCACGAATTATTTTTAACAAATTTTGACGCGTTTTATCAAAGTCAAGGGCAATAACTCAAAAACGGTTCATCGAAAATGCGTCAAATTAGAACATGTCCGAGATCTTATCAATTCCAATGATCACACCAAGTTTCATCAGAATCGGTTGAAAACTGTAACTACAATCCTGCTCACGAACAATTTTTAACAAATTTCAAGGCGTTCTAAGTCAAGGGCAATATCTCAAAAACCGTTCATCGAAAATATGTCAAATTCGAACTTGACCGAGATCTTATCAATCTAAAGCATCACACCAAGTTTTATCAAAATCAGATAAAAACTGTAGTCCCTATAGTGCTCACAAGAAATGTTGACCGACGGACAGGGGCGACGACAATATACGACCACATATAAAAAGGCCACAAGGGCTCAGCTGTAGTAATCCTAAATAGACAGCAGACAAAGTAGACAAACCTAATCCAGGATGCTTTTACCTATTACCAAAAATAAAAACAAAAATTGCGAACCAGACAAAGTCCTCGGTCCACCTATAATCAGTGGGAACAGACACCCACTAAATTTATAAGTAGCTTTATCGATGAACACATTAAAAAGTTTGTTCCCCTTAACCCAAGCTTTTTTCGAGACACTACCCATTTTATCCACAGGTTTGTTTCTTAGTCTCACACTCTTGTCCATCCCATTATCAATTCATATTTGCTTGTGAAAATGATAAAGACTACACTTTTGATTGCATTTTGAGAAAGGTTGGTAGGCATGGGTTAACTGAAAATATTCATTAAGTTTGAAATAGTGTGTTGACCTAAAAAAGCTTGAGGAATCCTGAAAACTACATCCAGATTCAAAATGATGAATTCTTGTTACATCACATGACTAAATCTGCCAAATTTTCTTACTTTGAAATGTTAGCTAAACCAATTTGAGAGACATATTGCAAGTTACAACTGTTGTTGTTAAAGTCGTTGACTGATCTATATCTACTGTTATGAAAATATGGAATTATTACAGTGGTGTAACCTATTTTCGTGGATATAAGGATTCAACATCGAATTTCGTCAAAGTTGAAAAAACGAAAAAAAAATTTTATATCTTAGATGTTTCCTCAGATATTTTACAAAATAATTAAAATTGGTTTATTTCGATTTTCTTTATGAATCCTTCATTTTGACCCATATTTCATGAGCAACCAACTCGGCAACGGTGGCAGAATGCGTCACCTATTTTCGTGTACAATGTATGATCTATAACTAAGTCTAGAAAAACAAGTTGTATGGATACAGGGTGGTATAATTAACTTCTCTTAGTATTTATCTTTAATATCAATTCATTATAACTAGTGACAATTTCTTCAAAGAAGGAATACATTCTAGCAGACGACACTTGGAATTCCGATTACCGCTTGGGATTATAAGGAAATTCGGCCGATAAAAAATGGTGACGTTTGGTAATAACTGAAATCCGCCATTTTGTATTTGTCAAAATATACATTAATACATTATACCTTGCTAGAAACTACTGGATTCATTCTACTAGCTGATATTGTACAGAAAACCCATGTTTATTAAAACAAACTAAAGCGGAGGTCGCGCAAGGTCGCTCATGTAAATTATTAAACATTTCCGGAAATCCACAAATAATAGGTTTGCACGAAATTAGGTTACTTGACTGTATATGAAAAACTGATTTCTTTAGAATGGTTGTGCATTTTATGAGGATTTATGAAGGTCATTTATGAAGGTCATTTATGAAGAGATATCCAAGAATACTTACATATTTGATGTTAGATATCAAGTTTTTAGAGTTTTATGACTCATGACCTTGACCTATATTGACCTTTCCTTTAACAAGGTCAAAGATCATTAACCTCTAATCAGCCTAGAAGGTAGGTTTTATATTCCCACATTCTAATGGGCACATTTTAATGTGATAGTATATTGTCGTTGCCCCTGTCCATCCGTCATTGCCCCTGATTCATTTTTTTGTTAACACAATAGAGACTACATTTTTTGTCCGATTTAAATGAAATTTGGTATGATCATTTATAATGATAAGATCTTACTCAAGATGGAATTTGACAATTTTTCGAACAACAGAATTTGAGATATGTGCCTTGACTTAGTTAATACGCTTCAAAATTTGTGTGTTTGTTTAAATCAACAATATCTTGCACAAATTATATTTTTGGTAAGATTTGACACAGATTGGTCACTGCCCTTAATATACTGAAAATGTATCAGGAAAGTGGGCGTATCTTGCTAGGCAACCACATGTCACATTAGCAAAGTTCCATTCTTTACCACATGTGGTTCTATTTGTTGGACTTTGCGGAAGCATTCTGCAAAGTCCCAGTTTGTTATCGAAATGTCAATTCTTTTTTAACACACCTTCCTGTGCTTAGACTGCAGTAGTTGCAGCAACATTTCTACATCTGTAGTGGCAACGTTATTATCAAATATGAATTGGAACATTTTTGCAAAGCCAGTATTTGCATATTACGAAATGTGCAAAAAGTAGAAAATTGGCTCAAGAGGTCGCATTTTCGGATCAGCTTTCTTAGGAATTTTATATTGGGAATCTACATGTAATATCTGATATGATAGAAGTAAAAAAAAATTGCAATTTAAAGATTTGTTGCACACTTTTTGGCCAAATTTTGTTTTTTGTTTATTGTCCGATTAACCTGAATTTTTTTATGGAAAGCTATCCAGAGATAACAGTTTATCCAATTTATATTATTTTGGTGTCAAATGAAAGAACATAAAAAAATAAGAAGCCTCTGGAAGCCCGATTTTTATTTCTTTTTTTGCTTTTTTGCTATTTTCTGTTAAAATTTTTGAAAGTTTGTAGGTTTCATATTTCATGACGTTGACCTTTGATGACCTTGAACTTAAATGGGTCAAAGGTCATTGACCTTGGCTATCAGTTTATGCTTTCATATTTGACTACCGACTTGTACTTCCGGTTTTATAGCTGTCTGAAAACAGCCTAATTCGCAACTTTAGATTGCTGTAGCACGTGACCTAATTAACCTATAGGGTTAATTTTTTTCGGATTTTAAATGTGCTTCTCATGCTCTTTCAAGTGATATATTACAGTTGTTTTTAAAGCAAAATTGAAATTTGTGTTTTTTTCAAATTTGAGTGCTTTTTACAATATTTGTGTCTCATTTGAGCTTGGTGTATGTATATCTTATGACCTATTGGATGTAAAACCTAGAAATTTGGAAATACAACTAGACTTCTTTATTATGAATTCACCAATGACAAAAAAGTTGAGGTGGGCGTGGCACATTACTAATTGTTTACATTTTGGGGCTGGGCATAACTTGCATAGGATACATTTGTTCCAAAAGGGACTTTGCACACAATTACCTCATCCTTTTGGTCAGTTTGTGTTAACAGCTCCGTTGTTTTTATAATTCTAAAAAAGGAACAGGTTTTAAAATTTCCATATTTTCAATTTCGATTTTGACCTCTGTTGACTTTTGTTGACCTATATCTTTTGCCATGTATGTTGTAGAAGCTATAAATTTGGAATACAACATAACATCTAGAATATTAATTAACATATGCCAAGAAAATGATGTGGACGTGGCACATGCAGGTTAAATTACTCATTATTGACATTTTTGGCCAGGGGCATAACTAGCATAGAATTCATTTGTTCAAAATTAAACTTTGCATGCAATTACCTCATCCTTTGAGCCACTCTGTCTTAGAAGTTCGGTTGTTGCAGCTTCATAACTCAAAAAAGGAGCAGGTTTTGGAAATTAAATATTTTAAATTTTTGACCTTGACCTTAAATGGGTTAAAGGTCATTGACCTTGGCTATCAGTTGATACTTTCATATTTGACCTCTGACATTTACTTCCGGTTTTATAGCTTGTTAACTAATTAACTCAGAGGGTTAATTTTCGTGGATTCTGAATGTGTTCATCGTGCTCTACCATTGATATATAACTGAAATTTCGGTGTTATTTAAAGTATTTTCAAAGTTTGATGACCGATATCTAGTGACCTTGACCTTAAATGACAATCCCCCTTAACAAGGTCAAAGGTAATTGACCTTTTGCAATCTACTGATACTTTCATATTTGATGTTTGACTTCTGCTTCCGCTTTCACAACTTTCCAAAAAAAGAGAATTTTTCAAAACTTTTGACTGCTTTAGCATGTCACCTAATTGGCTAAGAACATGATTTTTTTCAGATTCTATAGCAAATTGGCACATGAGCAAAGTCCCACTCAGTACCACAAGTGGTTCTAGTATTGTTTGTTATTAACCACTTGAAAATACAAGTTGTTGATAAGGTCTAAAAAGGAAATACCAGGTTGAGATACTTTTTGATAATAAAGTATTAGCTCAGCTGAACAATTCAGAAAGTTCCTCAACCCATTTTTTAATGATTCAAGTTGGAATAAGGTTGAGATCAAATGACTTTGGAGCAGAGTGAGAAGACTTAACAATAAATTTTGTTGATTACATGTGGTGTTGTCAATTGAAACTATTCAAAATTTTGCAATCAAGATTTTTTTCTGGGAATTGTTCTGTAGGTTTAATGTTAATAACTCTCTTCCTTATGTAACGGGGAAAAACCAGTGACAGGAAAACATGATATAAAATAGTTTATTAAGTAATAGCAAATACTTCGGTATATTATAGATATAATGTGTATATTATAAACTCTGAAATAAATAAATAAAATAAATATTTTAGACACTAGGAAATAACCCAAACGATAGTTTTATGTAATGGAAATAAATATGCGGCAGTTTTAAAAACGGATAAGAATAATATTTACAATTTAACCTATTTACAATTAGATACAATTGTTTACCCTAATTCCTAGGAGTTTTAATTCAAAGTAGTATTTCAATATAATTATCCTCTGTGAAACTATAAATATTCAACATTTGAAACTTAATGCTTTCCTTATGAAAAACAAAAACAAAGTAACTAGGAAACTAGTGAAAAACTGCCACCTATAGGAAAGAAGACTCATTAACTTGACTCATGATGAGTGTAATTTACAAAACTACACTTAGCAAAACGACGACAAAATGAAACTGCCAACATAACAAACACCAACATAGCAACTAAGCAAATACAAAAAGACAATATGAAACAATATAAGCTACACAATAATATACAACACTACTACACGTATATTCATTACTTTATCATAAAAGAGGTCAACTTTTTGTCCTGTTATGAAGTTCCATGATGTAGGTTTGCTTGAAAGCAGGAAGCATGTTTTCTTGTAAATCTGATGATGAATAACAATAGTTCTGGTTTTTTTCGAGGCGTGTAAACTTTTCTATTTATATTTTATTATTGTAATTTCAATAATTGCTTCTAATATTTGAAGTTTGCGTAGAAATAGTAACTTTCCAAAAGAAACTGAGTTCCTAGTAATATAAATTCCTTTGTTTACCTTGCATGGAGATCTTTTATGCAATTTACTATTCAAAATTCTATTGATCTTTTGTTGTTAATTAATTTTTTTTATAGGTTGATGTTCAACGGCTATAAAAGAGCATTAAAAGAAGCTGACCTATTTGAGCTGCATTCCCGAGATCAAAGTGTGAATTTTGTGCCATACTTCTATGACATGTGGATAGAAGAACTTTCTAACGCAATGACCTACAATAAGTAAGTCTCTTTACAATCATATAAAAACCTGTATAAAAAGTAATTATGTACATTGAAACCAATTTAATCTTTATCCTACTAGGGTGTGTTTACTTTTATATAAAATTTAAACAATAGTAAAATTCAGATCTTTTCTGCAAGTAAAACATGATAAATACTAATTATTCCATTATTTTTTTTAATTATCCTGTCTAAGAAATTTATTGATATAGAGGTATTGATATGTTTTTGACAATTTTTTTAACAACCTTATAAGAAAGCCTCTAAAACTCTTCATTTTTCAAGAAAATGTCATCATTAATTTTTTAATTTATTACATTGATGCTAATTATGAAATCTAGCTTTGACCCATATATAATTCGGTATTGACATGATCTTTTGACTTTTAAAAACCTTTTTTGCTTTTCCTGATGATTGCCATAATTGACTGTGAAATGTTAGGCCACCAATATTATACCCAATACCACCGATTTTTTTATATTTTCCTGACCAAATTTTCACAGGACCTACCGTTTTCAATGTCTAAATTCTATACCATAAATATATAAAATATCTATCATTACTTGTATCTAGATTGCCAGTAACGCACGTTAACCTCATCACATAATAATTTATCATTGCCTGATTAATTAATCCCCCAATTAAGATGGTAATTTGATCTATTTTCACCCGATAATGTGTATTTTAAGCCCATGTGAGACACTTTTTCTAAAAAAATCCGGTAGATTCTACTTTCGCTTTTACAATAAATTTTACAGAAGCCCTACTTTTACTACAAAACGAAATCTTGAAGTTTTCATAGTATTTTATACCGTCAATCTGGGAGGTCTATAATAGGCCAATATAATAAAGGCATCGTTTTAGAAATTTTTTATTATCATGCGCGATTGGATGTCTAATTCTTACGTAAACTCAAACTTCGTTTCATAAATTCGTTTTGTAATTTTACTGTAGCTTGTAAACATTCATTTATAGCCTGCATAATGGCCTTACTTATTGCAAGTCTTTCTATATCTGAAGAGTGTCAAAATGGAAGCAGCAAATTTGGTTCAATACTTTGTGAGGGTATTGCAGGAAAAGTATTTAATGATCGGTGTTTAGGATGCGATGAGATGCGACGAAGAACGATGTAATGTTTCGTGTTCAGTCGAGTCATTCGGATCATCGTTCACAAACATTATAGGTAGTCCGAAACACCGATCCCGAACATATCCCCCTCCTTGATGTGGCTACATCAAAAATTCAAAAATATAAATAATACAAATTTACGATGTATAAGTATAATATAATACAATTATCACAAATAGTCTTTACTATGCCATAGTCTTATTGTTATTGACGATAAAACAGAACGAATGAACATTTTTAAGAACACATATTTTTCCTATTTTCCATATCACAGAACGAACATTCATTCGGATCATCGTTCACGAACATTACAGGTAGTCCGAAACACCAATCCCGAACAATCGGACTGGAGATATTTTAGATGTCATGAATTACACCTTTGGAAAAAGTAACATTGCCAGTACATAATATTATTTACTAAATATTGCTTTCAGAACATACTGATTTTTAATATGGTATTACATGTATGATGAGAGGCCTACTGGAACAACCGGCTGGGATCATGCTTAAAAATATTTAGAAGGCACTATTTTCGACAGATTTTGACAAAACTTTGTGTGAGTGTTTATTATTATCCAAGGATGATCCCTATCGAAAATCAGAAGAAT
Source organism: Lottia gigantea (assembly GCF_000327385.1). Lineage (NCBI taxonomy): Eukaryota > Metazoa > Mollusca > Gastropoda > Lottiidae > Lottia > Lottia gigantea. Next base: position 1,629,963 of record NW_008707425.1, read on the forward strand.
CTAAAAATATTTAGTATGAGTAATTGCCCTTGTTCTTGAAAACGCGCTCAATTTTAGCTTGTTAACACTCTAAAAGGCACAATTCATGATGGATTTTGACGAAACTTATTGTGAGTGTTTGTTATCACCCAAGAAAGAACCCTATTGAAAATCCGAAAAATCGAATAATATTTAGTATGAGTTATTGCCCTTGTTCTGGAAAAAAAAATTCAATTTTTAGCTCGTAAACACCCTAAAAGGCACAATTCATGATGGATTTCGACGAAACTTATTGTGAGTGATTGTTATCATCGAAGAAAGAACCCTATTGAAAATCCGGAAAATCGAATAATATTTAGTATGAGTTATTTCCCTTGTTCTTGAAAACACATTCAATTTTTAGCTTGTAAACACTCTACAGATTTTGATGAAACTTGGTGTGAGTGTTTGTAATCGCCCAAAGATGAATCCTATTGAAAAATATTTAGTTTGAGTTATTTCCCATGTTCTTGAAAACACATTCAATTTTTAGCTCGTAAACATTCTAGAAGGTTCAATTGACAGATTTTGATGAAACACTAAAAGGCATGATTTTGCTGGATTTTGACAAAACGTTTTATTATTCAGTACCACGCTGAAGAATGAATATTTGTACATAATATTATTTACTAAATATTGCTTTCAGAAAATACTGATTTTTTAATATGCTATTGCATGTATGATGGGAGGCCTACCGGAACAATTTAATTTAGAGGGCTGGGATCATGCTTGCTTTCTTGTTTTCAAACATCATTTCACCTTGACATTATTTTTGATTTAATCAATACTGAAGAATAACAATATCAAATTTGTTTGGGTCCCTAAGTTTGAAATACCAGGCACTATTTATAGAATTATTTTGACTGGGTAGGCCTATCCCTAATTATAGATTGTTAATTTTTGCTGTGTCATATAGGCCTTTGATCAATTTAATTAATTTATAACGCACAAGGCTTAAATTAACATTTCAATGACAAACGAATGTTTCAACTTCAAGGGAGGTAATTTATGAATGAAAATATAACTACTTGAAGATATAGGTCAAACACACATCAAGAGAGGAATTCGCCGTCTTCCATGTCCGTCGGTCCGTTCACAATTGCTCGTAATCTCTCTACAAGACGCAATTCTTGACGGATTTTGACAAAACTTGGTATGAGTGTTCATAATCACCCAAGGATGAACCCTATTGAAAATCAGGAGAATCGAAAAATATTTAGAAGGCACTATTCTCGAAAGATTTTGACAAAACTTTGTGTGAGTGTTTATTATCATCCAAGGATGATCCCTATCGAAAATCAGAAAAATCTAAAAAATATTTAGTTATTGCCCTTGTTCTTGAAATTGCGCTCAATTTTTGCTTGTAAACACTCTAAAAGGCACAAATTGACGAAACTTATTGTGAGTGTTTGTTATCACCCAAGAAAGAACCCTATTGAAAATCGAAAAATATTTAATACAAGTTATTGCCCTTGTTCCTGAAAACACTTTCAATTTTAAGCTCGTAAACACTCTAAAAGGCACAATTCATGATGGATTTCGACGAAACTTATTGTGAGTGATTGTTATCATCGAAGAAAGAACCCTATTGAAAATCCAGAAAATCGAATAATATTTAGTATGAGTTATTGCCCTTGTTCTTGATAACACATTCAATTTTTAGCATGTAAACAAAAGGCACAATTCTCTACAAATTTTGATGAAACTTGGTGTAAGTGTTTGTAATCAGCTAAAGATGAACCCTATTGAAAATCAATATTGAAAAATATTTAGTATGAGTTATTGCCCTTGTTCTTGAAAACACATTCAATTTTTAGCTCGTAAATATTCTAGAAGGTTCAATTGACAGATTTTGATGAAACACTAAAAGGCATGATTTTGCCGGATTTTGACAAAACATATTATTATTCAGTACCGCGCTGAAGAATGAATATTTGCCTTCTGGAGTCTTCATGAGTTCAAAATTGAACATGTTAGTAGTATATGTCTTTTCTGATATAGCGCATCCAGTTTGATCCGGTTTTTAAGATGTCAGGTATATGTCTTTTCGGATATGACGCATTTCACTTCTGTGCATGCGCAGCTTTTTCAATGCGTCATATCCGAAAAGACACAACTGTTAAAATGTATTATAACAGACTCCTCAAACTGTTAAAAAAAATATATTATAACAGACTCCTCCAAACTGTATTATAACAGACTCCATATAAATTACCCAAACCACAGACAAGAATCACTATAATAATACAGTATAAAATAACCGCATTAAAAATGTCTTTAATTTTAAAACACGAACAAAAAAAATTCGAAGGAGACGGTTTCTTCTCTGCGCTAACATCTCTCATGCCCAAAGTGGCCAATTTTGTCTCAAACAACAAATCCTTCATTTCCTCAGAAGCGCAAGCTCTTGGTTCTGTGGCAAAAGCAGGAGTAAATATTAGCGATGCAGTGAAAAAATCTGACGAACTTAAAGAACTGCAGCTAATAAGAGAACTAAGAAACAAGAGACTAGAACGACAAGCCCGAGAAAAACAAGGAAAATGGTTTAAAATCATTGGATAAAAATGGCAAGCAACAATTACAGATTGGATCCAATCTTTCAATTATATGATCCGATTCAATATTTGTTCAACAAGAAGAAAGAGGATTACGTAATCATCTCACCATCGGTAGGGACAAAGACCCAAATAAACGACGGAGGAAGAGTTACCTTTGAAATTAATTCGTTGTCTAATTTGTTGCTGCTTTCCGATGCCAATTTCCGATGCAATTTCAAAATCAAAGACGCCACTCAGAATCAAATTCCACAAACCAACACGACTTTAGAAAACAACTTCTTTCCGTCTTTATTCAGCGAAATGGTTTTGGAAGCTGGTTCAAATCCGATAGAGACCATAAAACACCCCGGAGAGTTTGACACAATGTTGAAAACGGTTCTGTATCCCAAAAACTACGATTCAGTTTCGGGATGGATTCCCGATGTCGGTGACGGAGAAGTTTTAAAAGAACCGGTCAGAACTGTAGCAAATGACGCAGACCTTGCTAGGATAAGGGTAGTTGCTAGAAACACACTGGAAAGAGTGACTTGAAAAACGAGCGCTTCAATACAACAATGTTGTCGAGAACAACAGATGGGGTAATTACGTTAATTGGAAGTTGTATCCTTTATTTGGTCTCTTGGGACACAGAAAGGTTTCCATAGGTTTACCGTATAAAATTCATTTGCAAAGAGAAATCAATGACAATAAGATATTCTTTGGTGAAAACAACTCTGACGCAAAATTGGAAATAACGAATATCCAACTTTACATACCGGTAATCACTCCTTCCGTAGAAGTGGAAACGAGAATATTCAACTCTTTAACCAAAGACATCGAAATTGCTTTTCTTCGTCGTAACACGGTAGGTAGCATGACTTTAACGGGAGAATCCACCACGTGGCCAATCACCAACACCGTCAAACCAGCGAGATATCTAATGGTTGGTTTCAAAAATTGCCAGACTCTCAGACTATCATAGAAAACTTCATTAAATCAAAGAATCCATCTTTCAATCCAACGGATATAAAAGTTTTTCTTACGAAAAATGTTAATGATCTAGACTTGTCTAATATTGATAGCAATCGAAAGAACTTAATATTGTTTGACGACTGCGTAGCGCAAAGAAATCAAACTGTTCAACAAGAATTCTTCACCAAAGGAAGACATCACAACTGTCACTGCTTATTCCAATCCCAATCTTTTTACTGGATGGATTCTATGTTCATTAGAAAAAATGCAAATTGTTTTTTATTATTTGAATTAAATGATAAAGATTTATCTCAAATCATTCAGTCTATAAATCACGGAATGGATAGAGATACATTTAAAAAGGTTTGTAAAGCTCAATGGAGAAACCCAGATGATCATGGATATGTATTTTTAATACTAGAAAACCTGCGGGAGAAAGAGTTATGATCGATATATGTTAATTTTATTTTTTTAAAAATGACGGATTGGAATAATTTTTTAAAAAGAAATAGAGAATATATCAAAGCTAAGAATAAAATAAAGACCCAAGTTGAAAATAACAGATTACAACAACTCGGATTAAAGGAAAATCTACAGACTCAACCCATATTAAAAAGTCAAGAAGATATTAAAAAGAGACTCGCTATAGAACCCACCCCTCATATAGAACCCAAACCGATTGAATATAATGGTATTACAATTAGGACATTAGATGATATAAAACGTCTTTTTTCAAACCCTTACCCACATTTACCAAAGAGCATTTCACCAATCATTGATGAAGTGGGGTTATTGTTTAATGGTTTTAGGATAAGATTTAGTGGAAATTCACCACAATTCAAAATTGACACAAAAGACTTTATATTTACATTAACGAAAGGATTAATAGATTTAATGAATGGCGAGGATGTTGAAATTGCCGATTACAAGGATTTAGTAGCATACTCAAAATTTCTACATGCGATCAGAAAGTCAGGACCCGAAACAAGAAGATTGAAAGAAGTTGATTTATATATAACAAAAGTTATTGAGCAAGAGGAGGTAGATGAATATGCAGAAGATTATCCACCAATCATACAAGAAATAGACGAATTCGATGATATGGTGGCATCTGGGCAAGGTATATCCGACAACAATAAAGAATTGCTTAATAGATTAGAAATAATATTAGCGGCCATGAAAGAAGGTCATCGATCGATCAGACAATACAACGAAGTCAATGGCATATTAAAACGGCTTTTGGAGAAATAAATCATCACTAAAAAAGACTATATAAATGTCATTAAAAATGTCCAATAAAGAACAATTGTTCGTTATCACCTCGAATAAATCAGACATCAAATTGTCTCTAGACTACGAGTATTAACTCGATCGCAATAAACAGTACGAACTGGGATTAAAGTATTTCTCCGTTTACAATTCCATTAAAAACATCAATGAAAAAAACAATCAACTAAAAATATCTACAGAGAACGGAGTTACGTTCAAAACCATAAGCTCACTAGCGGGAAGCTACGAATACGTGGCCATCAACGATTACCTATCCGAATACGCAGGAAGCGTGAACGTCAAACACAATATCGAATTCAAAGGTAATTTGAATCTGAACAAAATAAAACTGATATTGAGAAATAACAGTCAAGTCGATTTCAACGTAGAAAATTCGTTGAATGCGTTACTAGGGTTCGATAAAGGAATATACGCGCAATCGACATTGGCGCCGTACAAGGCCAACATCGAGAACGACATCGACGTGATCAACATTCACTGTAATTTGATCAACGGTGGATTTTTCAACAAGCACAAACGCCAAATCATATACAGCATACCGACTTTTACGGTGCCGATCGGATTTAGAATTATAGAGAAACCGTTTCAAACGACCTATTTACCAGTCAATTCTTTCATGATCAAAGATATAAATCTGGAAATCAAAGACGGTAAAAACAGGTTCATAGACTTTGGCAACGAAGAAATTGTCATTCAACTTCATTTAAAACAATCTTTATTCTCTTCTTGAATAGTAAGATAATCGAAATCATCAAATTCATAGTTTTCATCAAAACTTTACTCATCTTTGTCGTTGTAAGGATACATAATTCCTTCACTGTTTGGTGGTTTTATTCAAATAACTTCTAAAAACTTTAGTTTGTTTATCATTTGGAATAACTACTCCATTGGTGAAACTTTTTTCCTATGGTTTATTAAATTCGTTCGACACATCATGTCCGCTTGCTAACTGAACGTAATCTTCTACACTTAACTTATCATTAGAATAACCTTTAAACGTTTTCTTTTCTTTTAAAACACCATCAGAAGTCAAAACGATGTTGTATTTGACTTTTGGTGCTAAATATAAACCAAATATAATTCCACCGTCACCGTAATCGTTTTTACCTTTGCAATAGTCTTTTTCGGAGACCAAACCAGCTCTGTTTAGTTTTTTCCAATTTTTGGATGAAATGTACAAACTATCGGTGTCGGTATAGTATATTTCGGGTTTATAAAATCCATCTATGACGTGAATGAAATTGTTCATTATTTTTTTACTGTGAGATAAAACGAATGATCCCAAATGACTAGGTGTTAGTTGTGTAGATTTACTATCTTCGGTAGTAATCTCTTTTTCTTCAATTTCTGTTTCAACAATATATTGAGCATCATTAATTTTCTCATAGGTTTTAACGCGTGAATCAAAGTTGGCCTGTAAAGTTGCTTCATTCCATAAATGTCTAGTTGTGAATATGTCTTTCTGAATTGATTTACCATACAAGGAATTACCTAATAATTTCATGCAATTACTACCCACGATATTACCTTCTCGTTTATATTTATTTCTTAAATCTCTCAAAATTAAAATATAATCTCTATAGGGTGGAGTTTTAAAATTTTCTTCGTAAACTATACCATCTAATATTCTAATAATTCGTCCACCGGCTTTCACTATTTCTTGAATATCAACCGATGTTAAAACGTCATGACAGAAACCATTTCTTTACCTGATTTTGTTACCAGTTTCCTTTTTACCTTCTTTATTCGGGAAAGTGATTTTATCTGTAGCTGGTATCGGTTGGAAGAACATGTTTTTGGGATAGTCAAACCACACTGTTAAAATAGCTGTTCTAGGTCTGAATTTTTGTTTATTTTCTTCTTCTGGTAGAAACGGTCTTCCACTTTCCGCTGTCGGATATTCACTGTCTAAATCCGACATGGCAGAAGCGTATAAACTGTTAGCATCAAATGCCATTAGTTTAGTACATTATATTCTTTTAAGTCTCGAATGAACCTCCGTTTTGTCTTTTGTGCTTGCACTGTATTCTTTGAATAAATCAATTATGTTATTACTTTCTGTTTGTGAAATATATTCCTTTAATACGTTACAAATTTCATCCATTTTATTCGTTTCAAATGATTTTCTATTTGCCGAAACTCTTCCTCCTTTAATAGATTGTCTGATAAAATTTCTTATAAAAGGATTAGTGTGCGATTAGAATAATTTCCCCATGCAGCCAAACTAGAGGATGTTGTAAATAATTACCCTTTATTTCTTTCTGTCTTTTCCATTTTTTCTGTAAATCTTCATCCGTGTATGGATTAGATAAAGGTAAAGATAGAATTCCTCTGGGTGTTTTTAAAGGGCAATGCGTTAGTTTTTTTGCATTTTTAAGCACGATCCAGTTGTCGAATCCACTGCTGTTGTGAGAAATTAATATTAATCTCTTTCTATCATATTGACCTAAATATTTCAACATTTGATCTATACAATCTATACCTACAAATAGTTCTACTACATTCATTAGTTTATCATAAAATTCTTCTGGAACATTATCAGTAGGATTTATATTTGGAAAGATATTTTTTATCGTTTCTAACTTTTTTCTTAGTTTTTCTAAATTAATTAAAATGCAAGCATAAGGAATTGCTCTTCAACTGTTTTTTTCTGAATACGTTTCGCAATCCCAAGCGAATAACGCATCATCACTCATACTCGAAAGCACTGCAAGTTCGATTTTATTCATATTTTTTTAAGTATATATTTTTGATTATTTCTTTATTTTGACCGCTGATATTTCTGTATGGAATTTGTCCAAAATTTCATTGAATTCTTGTAATTTTTCAACTGTTATGTTCTTGTCTTCTCTCGATCTTTCGAAAAAGATGTACAATTGATTAAGATACATATTCAAGATATCCGTTTTCTTTTTATAATGAGCTTTCTTTTTGCTTGTGAAACCTAAAGTGATGAGACCGCAAGAAGTCGTTTGAACGGCTGTTAATGCAGCCAATACGGTTGGGACGATGACCGGAAGCATTAATCCACCAGTCACGGCCGTTGCCACCGTTACTCCTACCGTTAGAACTGTGCTCGCTGTTTTGAAAAAAGAATCGATTCTACTCCATGTTTTCCTGCATGTATAGCACTGTCTTAACTTTATTTTCAACTCTTCTTGTTTGTCTATCATGTATTGTTGTCTGCTTTCGAGTTCTATTTTTTAAGTCGTTAAATTAAGTGAATTTCCGATAAATGGAACCACGGAATATCGTATAGAGCGCGCTTGTTTGGCCTAGCATTATTATATTTGCGGGTATTAAAAGTAAAAACATTTACGCGTACTAACGACATTTCTTTTTTCGTATGGTCCTCTTTAAGATGATAGGAATATTTTATTTTTTCTTTTTCGATGTTTATCTTGGCTCTAGAAATAAAACCACCAGCATTAAGGATGGAGTCGGAACCTTCGGCAAACGATAAATGTACTATAAACTCTCTTTCTTGTTGACTTTTATGAACATCGATTGAGGTGTATTTTCCACCTAAAGCGAAATTCAGTTTTACGTAGTCAAAGTCTGTTGCTTCGTAAAAACTCGTGACTGCTCGATTCTATTGGTCCGGGTACGTATACGGGTATTATAAGTGATGGTGGAATTTTGACAATGTTGGTTAATGGTGGATTTTCCGTCTCCAATATCATATCCAAATATTTGATTCCAATGATATCCTTATCATTTTCTACTTCCATTTTAAAGGTGTCTACATATTTACCATTTTTCGTTTCAATTTCCTGATCCCTTTTATCAATCAAATTTATATTCTCTTCCAAATTACCATCATTGAATAATGAAATATGTTTGACGGCATTACCGGTTTGTTTGAAGACTACTTTATTGACTTTAACCTTCATGGGAAACTCTATTTGAATCAGACAATTACCTCGAAAAGTAAACGCTTCCGTTTCGCCGATATCGAATACGTTTTTAGGTTCTCCGTATGCGAGAGAATCCACTTTTATTTCTGCTTTGAATCTGTATTTGTTTGATTTATAAATTTGGTCTTTTCTATCGAAGACAGTGTCACTTTCGAATGGAAGATTGAAATAATATAATTTGTCCGTGACAATAGCTTCTAATTTGCTCAACTTTCTCTCTTGTCTCAAAAAATCGTCATGAATTCTAGATACCAAAAGATTGACCTGTTCTTTAATATAATTTTTCATATCATTTCGAAATTTATTTTGAAGAAAGTTTTTAATCACACCCACTTCTTTTTCTAATTCGTCCGTGATTTTAGTATCCAAAGCAGTCAATTGTTGTTTCAACGTATCTTTGTCAATGGGAAGTGTGTTAATTATATCTTGAACATCTGATTTTTGCTTCGCGATCTTTTCGTTCAAATTGGATATCGAATTTTGTAACTCGGTTTTGTCTGCGGTCTTGTCTAGTTCTGCTAGCAATTCGCCAAGTTTTCTTTCCAAAGCGGTTAGTTTTCGTTTCAATCTATCCTCGTTTACATTTGGGTTGTCTATTAAACGTTGGACGTCTATTTTTACCTTCGTAATCTTATCGTCTAATTTAGATATTAAATTTTGCAACTGACTTGTTTTATCCACTTGAATAAGACGTTTCAAACTCGTTAACTCTTGTTGTAGTTTGGGTTCGTCCACAAGATTTTTAATATTTCGTCTGAGGTATCTTTTCACGTCATTTATTCTATTTTCAACATGGTCCTTATCTATTTGAATTGCGTATATTTGATCCAGTAAATATTTCTTGTTCACGCCATCGTTATCGTTTCCTGGAAACTTTAAATTAGTTATTTTGAAATTGTTCATATTGATATCCCCTTGTAAGGTGTCTCCGATTTGATCCACGAAAAAAGGTTTCGCTTTGTTTATAAACGTCGTCATGGGATTTTTGGATTCTAGAGGTAAAGATCCTAATCCAAACTTGTTTGCCATTTTTATTGAGTTAAATTTATTATAATTTCTTCAAACTTTTCTCCCAAACTCAACCGATATAAAACCCAAAGCGACAGCTGTCCACACAGCTTTTGTCCTGGCATTTGAATTTGAAACGTAGAACATTTGATTGGCTTGCTAGTCAATTTCTTTATCTCTTCTTTCGGTAAAGAATCAAAGAAATAAAAGTTATTCGAAGAATCTTTGTGTAGAGCAGAGTGATGAACTCCTTTTTGATCCGACGTGTGAATGTTTGTGATGGCGTAAAATTTACCTTTCTTGTATTTCAGTTCATCAATTTCATCTCGCATGCAATAATAAAACGGCGAGACGTTCAATTCCTTGGCCCATTTCACAAGTTGAAAGTTTGTGGTCGTGTCTTTTCCGTATTTATCGAGAAATGCATTCATTTTTTAAGTTGTTTTTTTAGGTGTTTTTCGGAGTATGCGGTAAGTATTGCTGAAGACCCAATTGACGAAATATATACGTAGTTTGTGTTTGAAAAAACTTGTATAACATTCTGATAAAACACATTCAATAATATTTTGAAGATAAATTTACATTTAAATTTAAAAAATCTTTATTTAAGAGAGCGTAAATGCTTGTCGACATCTAAATTTCTTAACCTTTCATCTAAATCTTCATTTTCGAGATTCATTTTTAAAAGTCAGTTTTTTGAAGTTCATTTTGATAAAACCTTCCTATGATTTGTTCTTTGTCTTGATCGATCAATTCATACGTGGGAGGTGATGTGTTGTTTACTTTATCAACGATGAATATCTCGTTAGTCCAATAGCCGACGTAACCTTTCTGAAACAATGATTTATATTTAAAAATACGAACTCGATCTCCAACTTTGAATTTGGGTTTAATATTCAAATTGCTAATCTCGTTTTCAAAGTTGTTTCGAGTGTTGACGGACTTTATTAGAGGCTTGTGTTGGTGTGACACCTATAGACGAATGTATTTTGTTATTGTGTATTCGTCGACAACAACTGGTAATATTTTAAGCCATTTTTGAGATTTCAATTCAGTGAATTTTTTGAATAATTTATTTTTTAGAGTCTTGTTAAATCTTTCTATTACTACAGCTTTACCTTCGTTATGCGTACTGTAAATTTCAAACCCCAGAGATTTCACATTTCTGTTGTAAAATTCGCTTCCTTTATCAACCCACAACTTTAGGGGTCGTCTGTCGGATTGTTTCATTATGGTTTCGAATGCTTGTTTGACAGTCAGACCCGATTTGTTTTTCAAGGGAAAGACCCCCCAAGCGTATCTCGTGTATAAGTCGATCACCGTCAAACAATACTTGTATCCTCTCTCGACTGTCATGTTGATTAAATCGGCTGACCAAATTTCATCTTTATCAAAAACTTTGACTTTGAGGTAATGTTTGTTTTTTCGAAATTCTTTGTGAATCTCGTCTGCTATGCCCATACCCAATTTCAATTTTGCCTTCAAGAGTTTTATGATATGAGCCCTCTGTAATTTCTCTTTGAAAGTTGGATTGGGAATATTTTTGAGTTCGTCTATCATTTGTTTGTCTGCTTGGTGTCTGAATGTTACGTCTTTGTTTCTGTACAGTATGTCGTGTTTGAGCGCTGCTGCGTCAACTCTTAACGGGTTCTTCCCCTGGTTTGGGATTATCATTTTCGTCTAAATGCAGATCTAATCTCGTGCCTGGACCTGTATAATTGTGCCCTGGGAGATGTTTTTCTCCGGGATATTTTGCCCATGGGAATCCAGGAAGAGAACCCAATGACTTTTGAATGTCTCCCATACCGAAATACGTTTTAGGAGGATGGACATTTATTAAAGACATATTTGTTCAATAAACACCATATATTTTTAATACGAAAGATTTAATACAAGGAGAAAGCGATAGAAATGAATCACTTTATGAAATGTCACGACCGATCCTAATAAGAGCGGTTTGAAAAATGAGGTCACGAGCGATGCGAATAAGAGCGGTCATGACATTTAAATTATGACTGCCAATAGTGTAAGACGGGAGATAACTATGACCGCTCTTATTAGGATCGCTCGTCATCCTTTGCTCTATTTTTCGAAAATCTATATCAACAACCTTGGATATTTGTCACAGAGTTTGGTAAAAATTCTTGGCCTTTTTCTGTCCCCTTACCGATGGTTTAAATATTCTTCGTGATATGAAATGTTGGCATCTATTAAACTGGAATAAAACAAAAAATTGATATTTTGATTAAAACAGCAAAAAAATCTTAATTCCACCCTGTCGTCTTATGATTAAATCAAACAAAAAAGAACATACCTTGATTTTTGTATGATTAAATTCCTAATCTTCAACAAAAACATGGCTAACAGTTGAGAGTCTAGACTGTCTGTGCTGACGTTGCACGCATGTTATGTTAATTATAGCGTGACAACAATAGAGGAGTGATTGTTACTAGGCATTAAATCAATAATACTCTAGACAACTAACTGTGTATAAACAGTGTTACCTCCCATTAATCAGTTGAGGTTTTTATTTCGCATTTCTCTTATATGTTGTAATTCTTTCAACTCGTTAGATCTTTTCACTGCATCTTCTCCTGAGGAAATTTGTTGTTTGAGACAAAATTGGCCACTTTGGGGATGAGAGATGTTAGCGCAGAGAAGAAACCGTCTCCTTCGAATTTTTTTTTTTCGTGTTTTAAAATTGAAGACATTTTTTTTTTTTTTTTTTAATGCGGTTATTTTATACTGTATTATTATTAGTGATTCTTGTCTGTGGTTTGGGGTAATTTATAATACAGTTTGGAGGAATCTGTTATGATATATTTTTTTAACAGTTTGGTAAGTCTGTTATAATACATTTTTAACAGTTTGGGGAAAGTCTGTTATAATACATTTTTAACAGTTTGGGGAAAGTCTGTTATAATACATTTTAACAGTTGTGTCTTTTCGGATACGACGCATTGAAAAAGCCGCGCATGCACAGAAGTGAAATGCGTCATATCCGAAAAGACATATACCTGACATCTTAAAAAACGGATCGAACTGGATGCGCTATATCAGAAAAGACATATACTACTCATGTTGTAAAGAACAAGGGCAAAAACTCATACTCAATATTATTCAGTATCGCCCTAAAGAGTTCAAAAGAAGCCTATGACTGAAGGTTGAATATTTCATACTGGTGATTGTTACTGTACTGCTAAATATTTTTATTCAAAATCAAAGTTGCCAATGGGTCGTATATTACTTTGCCTGGCAAGCTATCTTGTACATGAGATAGGACCTGATTTTGTTACCATTAACTTGCGAGTGGTCATTCAACAAATCCCATTTCTTGACATAGACTTACTCGTTGATCCCAAGAGGACTTATACCAACTGGCCCATTTATGTACAATATTGCAAAGATTATTATCTTATATCACAAATTCCCAAAAAGCGCTTCATCGCATATCCTTTCCTGTATGTTGACTCTCATAGCATCCTTGGTCTTATGTGCCTCATCGTTGAAATTCTCTGCCACTGCCGTATTCCTTTCTAATCTTATGTCTGCCATGTGTTCTTTTATTTGTTTTCCCAGGGTTCTTCTCGTTTCTCCTACATATACAGGTATTCTGCATATATCGCAACTTAGCGTATACACCACATTTCTCGTCTTGCACCAAGTTGGTCAAGTGTGAAAGTTCTCTTTCCATCTGTAGATGTTATCTTGCCTTCTGCAGGTATCTTATTACACACTTCACATTTCTCTTCTTCCCGGGCTAAAACTTTGTTTAATTTACCATTTACTAATATGTCTCCGAGATTCCTGTCTCTTCTATATGCAATTATCGGTGGTTCTCTAAAAATTGTTTGCATCCTTTCCGATTGTTGAAGGACCTTCATATTCTTCCTTACTATGTTGTGCAGGTTTGGTAGGTCTTTCATATACGTTGTTACTAATGGTATTTGGGAACGGCAACGGAAAGATTATGATTATAAATGTGAAGTGTGTAATAAGATACCTGCAGAAGGCAAGATAATATCTACAGATTGAAAGAGAACTTTCAAACTTGACCACAATACTCATGGGTGCAAGACGAGAAATGTGGTGTATATGCTAAGCTGCGATACATGCAGAAGACCTGTATATGTAGGAGAAACGAGAAGAACCCTGGGAGAACGAATAATATAATATAATAATATAAGATTATTATCGTTGAGTTTTAGTCTATTCCAATATCTAAACTTTTCAATCTTCACTAAGTTATCACCCTTCAGCCATCCCATGTCCCCCATTTCCACTTATTTTGCTTAACCCAAGGAAGAATTTGCATTTATTCAGGTATCCCAGACTTTTACTTATTAGTGAAATTCCGCTATTTTTCTAACTAAAGTAGTAATTTTATTTTGCACATCCCAAAAAACTGCGAAAAATATTGATTTCTGGTTGAAAAATATCAGAATTCGTATGAATCAAGTTAGCTTTCTTGAGTATGTTTTGATCACTGTCGATATTTGCAATGGAATTCAGTAATACTTAGCCCCTATCAACCAGTCGCCAACCAGTAGATAGAAGAAGTCTGGGTGTTAGAGACTACTCCTTATTACCGCTAGATTGTGCGTGATAAAACGAGAAAACAAACATGGCTGCACCTTTGTAGTGAATTCATTGCTATAAATCTTATCACTACTATAGGTACTATTGTATTTACGTTTTCATATAAAGTAGCGTTTGCTTTGTGAATTTGATATATTGGTTTTTGTTATAAAATAAATTTTTCCTTTTTTGGAAACATAACCATTGAAATTTAAAATTTTCAGTTGATATTTGGCTGTTTTGGTAATGTTAGGCTATGAAAAAACACACATAAAAATACTTTCCTTATGGAAATTGTGAGACCTGTTAATCTTTATTAAGTGACTGCTCGATTATTGGAATCCTCTCGTAATTAGCTAATTACGGGTTAATTATTAACTTCTGAGACAAACTGGTATTTTTCCCAATCATTAGAATACCTCTGCTTTTGATTTATATAAATAAATGAAAATAAGAAAACCAAACTTTAATAAAGCTATGTATATTTACGCCCCAAATACCAGATGCATACCTAAAAACAGGCCTGGCCACTAAGTTGTATAATTTTGTATATACATCATAGCTAAATCCACCCAAACTTTATAAATTTAGTTTTAATCACTGCAAATCTCCTTTTAGCTGGATGAAAAGTCAGAACAGAACTCATTCAACCACAGACCTAGATACTTATATGCAATGCATCTGCGTATTTAACATATACTTCTGTCTTTACCAGGATTTCTAAAGTGGACAATTTTTGTTTTAGACTTGTCGACAACTAATCTCCATTTAAGTGGCGATCCGATACACTAAACGATACTCGTTCAGCGATACTATTTAATGCGATAATAAATCGCGATTCTTTGATTTAAAGGGATAGAAAAAGAAAACTGATTATTAATAACATTTTAACACAGTTTAAATTACTTTGGCACACTAAAAAGTACAAAATTCACTTTTCATCATTTGTTACACACAAGGACTAACAAATTTCTTCAAAAAAATAAATAAAATACCAAACCGATCGAATACAGCTTCGTGGAATTATTTCATGACTATGGGCTATGACTATGACTATTAATACATAAAGATGGTCAATACATTTCTTTCCTTTACAAACCCATTTTGTTCTTGCGCTAAAGTGTCATCTTGACAGTCTCAAGTTTATTAGTATAAACTCTACATGACTAGGAGTCCCATTTATTCCAACCATTAGCCTTAGGGATAAGTGTGATATTGCCTTTCGGCCACATTTGAGGAACTTCGCTGGTTTGAAAACATAAGTTTATGATAGTATATAGCAGATTAATACAGGTATCGTTACCTATACACTCACTAATAATAGAGTCAATTCTGGCTGATTTCCCTAGTATAGTCTTGTACATTGACTTGCACACTTTCTCTTCAGTCGCTATTTAGTATATCACAGTTTAAGGCAAAACATCTCCTAGGTCACACGAGAATACATTTTCTGTTTCCACTTTTATTGGAATTGAACTTTTCCAGTCATTGGCTATTCCAATTTTCCCAAATTGTTTCCAAAAGACTTGTTTGATGGTTTAGCTTGGCTTAGGTCGAAAAATATTAAGTGGCATGAAAGAAGAATTTTTTAAAATGTTTGATGACAATATTATGTATATGAACAATTAAATAAATTGTCTTTTATCATTGTCTAGTCACAGAGCTATATATAGTAACATGTAGTACATGACTACTTTGAGTAAAACTTTGAGTAATTTGACACTGTCACTAATCCAATGTATGTCGGATTACACAGAGTATACTGTAATTGCTAATAAAATTTAGCAGTGCAAAATGTATGCAAAATACATCAATACAAGTAAATATCATGACAGTGGTGTATTTAGGGTGGAGCATGACACTCTTGAGACATAAAATTAAAAATGAATTTTTCTTATACTTCCAAAATTGCATTTGATGTATTCTCCTTCCTAGATTTTCTAGGGGAGGTCTCCCTGATCCCACCTTTACTAGTATCCTCTAAAAATAAAGGGGACCTCGGATGTAGCCCCACTATGTCATTGGTTATGAATATTTTTCCTATATTTATAAGTCAATACTAAAATACTTGAAAAAAGCCATTTGGAAATGGAAAAAACTTACCTATAAACATACATAATCAAATTGTAATCCATAAATCACAGTCCAGATGCTGACAAAATCAAACAATATATCAAATATAATATGAACAATATCCATCATTTATCATGGAATGAACAATAAAGCATGAGTGATAAATAGTATTTGATTGAACAGGTATCATTTTTTTTTATGTTCCGTACGGGATATTTTGAAAGATTTCCGCTAATGTTATGACATATGATTGGATCTCATGTTACCTATATTATAGCACGTGCCTGATGTAATTGTTTGTGAACTGTATTTTAAGTTGGTTAATGGTCTCAAGCTTGTCAATACAATGACGTAGTACTCAGACCTTAGGTCCTCGTCTCACGATCATTATTAGACTTATTGACAAGCTTTTGACATAACACTGATTATCAAATTTTGATGAAAATTGAAATAAATGTGTAGGTTTAAATTTGATGATAATTTGATAATCTGTTTTTGGGGTATTACCTTGACTTATAAAATATTATTATGAGAAAATTCAGTTTCAAGTCACTAAAGACTTTATCATTTCTGATGCTGGTGGTTGGCTTAGGTTACATTGCCTGGCAAGCTATCTTTATGACATTTGGTGTGTAGGTTTATATCTACGAAATTGGGAACAATTGGACAAAGGGTATGAGAGTTTAATTATGTTAAATGTGGCTTGTGAATGTGATAAAAGTGACGGATTATGTTAGAATTTTATTAAATTTTGCGTGTTGGTTTAAACCAACAATATCTTGTGCATGTTAGATTTTTAGTATATGAAATTTTATAAAGTAAGTTGGTATATCTTGTTTTGTTTTGACTACTATTACTATTCCTTGCTTCAAGTAAATATTTGTTCTTTTTTGTAGGCAAAAGGAAGATAAGGTTGAATTGGAAAAGTCATATGAAAGTGAAAGAGACTCTTATGCTGTAATAAATCCAGCTAAGGAAACAACACCTTTACTATCAGAGACTAACAAGAAAAATAAAAAGGGAAGCTCTACCTCTATCTCTACCAAAGAAGCATCTCTATTTAAAGTTTTGGCAAAAGTTTATGGCATAGACCTCTTGATGGCACACTTTTGCAAATTTATATATGACTTATTACAGTTTGCAAGTCCCCTTTTATTGAAGTAAGTTTACTTAGTTTCTTTAAAATTTTGGAAAGTTGAAAATGGTTCACTTTGGAGAAATGTTTTGACAAATTTGCTTTAATATTTTTATACGCCCACATGGAAATGTGGACGTATATTGCCGTCGCCCCTCCGTCGGTCCGTTAACATTTCTTGTGACACAATAGAGACTACAGTTTTGGTTTGATCATTTATATTGATGAGATCTTGGTCAAGTTCGAATTGACGATCTTTCGATGAACGGTTTTTGAGTTATTGCCCTTGACTTAGGCAAAACGCGTCAAAATTTGTTAGTGAACACAATAGAGTCTACAGTTTTAAACTGATTTTAATGACATTTGGTGTGATCATTTATATTGATGAGATCTTGGTCAAGTTGATATTAATATTAAATTTCTTTACTATGAGAAAATTCATACTTTTATCATTTCTGACATTCTGACAGCTGCCAGTGGGCATATGTTACCTTGCCTGGCAAGCTATCTTTTAAGATTTCTGCCACTTATTTTGTAAAACCTTTAAAAGCTGTGTTAGTAAAAGTAATTTACAGTTTCTTAAGTATGATGGTTCCAAAATGCGGCCAAAAACGAAAAAGTAAATTTAACCACTTCCATCGCTGAAACAAGAGATATTACTTACTTCTCTAAGTATTATCAAATTAAATAATGACAAAAAGTAATTTAAAATGAGTTAATACTTTATTGAAGATAAAATTAACTACTACATCCATCATAGTAATTAAAAATACTTAACCCTTTCCATGCGTAATTATATATCATGACGTCAACGTTCTGTACGGAATTATTAATGGCTATCTCTGTAACATGACGTCAAATCAATTTTACTTTGCTTATAAAGGTCGCAGGTAAATATATTTGGTATATAAATAAAGATAAATCAGCGTAGAACCCTTTAGTGATAATTTTATGACCTGCAAACAATTTTAACTATGCATGCTGAGACGTTAATTTAGAAATAACGTTAAAATTACACCAAATGCCATCATCTAATTTAGCTCTTACTCTCTATGTACAGCTTCAATGGGTTTGAATTTGGTATCAAATTGAAGATAAATTTAGGAGGAATCCATTGATATCTGGATATGAGGCATTTAATGGAAATGGGAACACATAGATAGTGGGAAAGTGATCATAACGTCACAGGATAGATTTTCAATTTATGACGTCAAGTCAATTTATAACTTTTCTTCTACTACACCATAATGTGAAATTGCGATATCTTAGCTGCTAGAGGTCCCAGGTAAGTATATTTGGTATACAAATAAAGATAAATGCGTTTAGAAACTTTTAGTGATAATTTTATCAGTGGCTCATCACTTATTGTGTGTTGTGGAAGGGTATGCAAAGAGAAAACAATGATCAGATAACATATGTATATTTGTAACAGGCATACATGTATGATGTATCACAATAATAATTTATTATTAACAAAGATGTAACAGAAAATATTATATCAAAAGAGAATCATGACTAATAAATTCTCCAAAAAGTAACAATTAAGCTTATAACAATATCAGATAACAATATTAACAAGTCCAGAAAAAAACTGGGTTTTAACATTATGTACATTGTAAATTTCAACTCAGTATCACAATAATTAACTTATTATTGTCATAAATATAACAGAAAATATTATATCACAAGAGAATCAATAACTAGATAATTCTCCAAAAAGTAAGCAACAAGTGTATACAAGTCAACTTTTAAATCTATTCCAAAGACTAACTTAAAACAGATAACAATTTCAAACATTCAAGAAACAACACTTATTTCCTGTGATGCTAAACCTGAGATAAGATTTTTTCATTATTGCAATAGGGTTGTTTTCTGGTGTACACTTCCTAAACTTCTGGTTAATTTATATAAAATGAAACTATCAACAATACATACTACAAACAACTAAAAGAATGTTTTCTTGTACCATTTTACAGTTTTTCTAGTGAAAGAGTAATACTGATTTAACTGGTCTGATTTATCCACCCCACCCATATATTTATTATATTGCACAGGCTGAACACCTTTCTTTACATGCTCTATTGTTTCATTTCCTTTGTGAAACGAGGAAATCATAGTCACCAGGTGCTTGTCCATCCAATTTAGAATCATGATATTGTCTGACCGAAATGCTTTTATATCCCCCCTTTTCATACCTTTCTTCGACTTAATTTCAACTGGTACCCCCTTTCTATTGGTCATTAGTCTACCTGTAAGGTAAGTGTTATGGGAATATAATATGTGTGTTAAATCTAAGAGTTATACTGTACAGTCTATCTGCATAAACATGGTAACCTTTATCTAAATAAGGTTCACAAATAATTAAAATAGATCTAGCTGTCTTTGATAAATTGTCATTTGGATTCGGTCCACTATCAGTTTTACCATAATACAGTTTTATATTCATCATGTAACCCGTCACACTATCAGCCAAAGTTCGGGCTAGAATACCCCACTTTGTTGGTTTTTTAGGAATATACTGTCGAAAAATTACACGTCCCTTGAACCAAATCATACTTTCATCTGCTGCAATATTCTGATATGGAGTAAAATAATGTTGGAAATTCTTCACTACGTCATCAATAAGTGGTTGTATTTTATCCCAACGTTTTCTGTTGTCTGGATCTGTTTGACAAATGTGTAGCAGAGTGTGATAAAGAAGCAAAAATTCTATTTTTCATTCTCTATTCATTGCAGATTTTTAAAAAATGGAACAGAAGAAATCCAATCAGTAAGCCAGTATGACTGTATGGATGGTAAACGAACAATGCCCATATTCATATTAATACCAAAAAATAAATACAGTTCAGCACAACTAGTGTCTCTCCATTCCCGCAATCTTGATCGTGGCTTTAAAACATCAGTAACCTTATCCGTTGCATATCTATTTATTTCCAAGACTAATTTTTATACGCCCACATGAAATAGGGGGCGTATATTGTCATCACCCATATCCGGCGGTCCGTCCTGCGGTCCGGCCATCCACAATTGCTCGTAAACACTCTACAAGACACAATTCTTGACGGATTTTGACAAAACTTGGTATGAGTGTTCGTAATCACCCAAGGATGAACCCTATAGTAAATCAGAAGAATTGAAAAATATTTACTATATGTTATTGCCCTTGTTATTGAAAATGCGTTCAATTATTAGCCCGTAAACACTCTAGAAGGGACAATTCTTGACAGATTTTAACAAAACTTGGCATGAGTGTTGGTAATCAACCAAGGATGAACCCTATTGAAAATCAGAAGAATCAAAAAATATTTAGTATGAGTTATTGCCCTTGTTCTTGATTACGCGTTCAATTTTAGCTCGTAAACACTCTAGAAGGCACAATACTTGATGGATTTTGACGAAACTTGGCATGAGTGTTTGTTATCACCATGGATAAACCCTATTGAAAATCAGAAGAATCGAAAAATATTTAGTATAAGTTATTGCCTTGTTCTTGAAAACGCTTTCAAATTTAGCTCTTAAAAGGCATGATTCTTGCTGGATTTTGACAAAACTTGGTTTCATTATTCGCTAAAAATTGAATATTTGCCTTTCACGAGCTAAAAATTGAACACGTTTTCAAGAACACGGGAAATAACTCATACTCAATATTATTCAGTATCGCTCAGAGTTCAAAAGAAGTGTATGACTGAAGGTTGAATATTTCATACTGGTGATTGTTACTGTACTGCTAAATATTTTTATTCAAAATCAAAGCTGCTACTGGGCGTATATTACCTTGCCTGGCAAGCTATCTTTCAACAATATCTTCACTCATCAATAATTTAAAAGAATCCATAGGCTCTGCATCATCATTCAACAAATTTTCTTGAATATTTCTTGGCCCTGGTTCATTATTAGGTCTAAATCTAAAACCTCTTGGAACATATGAATCAATGTTATGGACATCAACCCATTCATATGAGAGCGCAGCTCTCGCGACAGCAAAGCCATGGTAACACATACATATACATCAATTCGTTTCAGAAAATTTATGCCCCACAGGTAGTAAAAAAAAAGTGAGAAAAAAGATGGCGGATCATGGGGGCCGCCATGTTTGTTGACAACTAGATCGCAGTCAATCGGGGTAGTTTCGGAGTGAATGTTTTGGAATTCTTTCAATAAATTACGACAATTGTTTCAAACACAGAAAGGGATTTTTTGTACCAACTTAACAACCCTTACGTTTTATTTCTATTTTTCCTGGACATTCTATGCGTCATAAGGAATAAAATGACAGGTTTGACCTAATTTCCCAAGACTTTCTCCCAAGCAATGATGGCGGCTTTGTTGACATCATACGTCACGTTATAATGACGTCATCGTTATAGATGATTACTTTCACACCTTAAAGAAGTTTCTTTAGATACTTTATAAAAGATTGTCTACAGAATTTCGTTTATTTGATTATTATTAATTATTGTTATTTTATCAATAACCTGCTCTCTCATTCAAGGCCATGCCTTCATTCATATTAATTATAATTAGGCTTACTTTTCTTCTTGGCAGGTGTCTCATCACTGTTGACGTTGTCGATGTTTGTGTCTTCGATTTGCGAATCGTCATTTTCCTCACTTTCTTCGCTCTCTAGTGATTCACCTGGAGGCCTATTTTCTTCATCTGATTCACTATTGGAAGAACTGGAATTTGTAACATTATCCAATTTTGAATCAAGAAACTTGCCCGCTCAGCAGGGTACGTAAAACGTTTCTGATGGCTTTCGCCCGACATGGGCGTAGCCATTGTTGTTTTAACAGAAACAAAACAAGCAGACGACCGACCTTCAACTTTGCATAAATCATTAGATAATGAGTCTGAGGTCAACCAATTATTACCTTAGAATAGGGGAACTCCTCTGATGTCATTAAACCATGTTTATATTTAGTAACTCGTGAATTTTTAACAGTTAATATGTGTCGAAAGTGAAAGACGCGTTTTCCGCAAGTTAGAACGTTATTTTTTGGACGCGTTAAGGCGTTTTACGCATGGACAGGGTTAATGCGGAAAATACGTCATTTGTGCCTAACAATATTAATATTATGCAGCAGTGTGTGGCCTATGCCCCTATGGCTGTAACTATGATGGAGGGAAGGCAGCAGGGTTTTAGATAACATACTACTTACAACAGTAAACATCGTGTCAGAATAAGATATACCTATGCCCAAATAAGCTGTGCCCATTACATAGATATTATGGATTTAATACAATGTTATGATTTGGGGGGGAAATTTCATCTTGATTTTCAATCATTTGTAGACTTTAAACTAAAATCTATCTAAGCAGTTGATGCCTTTGTTTTCCTTTTAAGCACAAAAATATATTTTGACCACCATCCACTTGTTTATTGAATGAAAATGCCCGTATTATATCTTTTTATCAATTCCTAATGGTGAAATAAAATATTTTCTTTTATGATGACTGTGGGATTGCCTGTCTACTCCCGTTTGCCATTCTTGTAGAAAATTATCAGGTAAAGGTTAAAAATTTGGGTCCAGAATATTCTATCCTTTAACAAATTCACAATTATTTGTGCTGAAAGATCCCGATGTAGTTGTAGCCTAATTAATAAACTTTGGAACAAGAAAAAATGTTCAACTCACGGGAACTAACAAACATTGGCGAATGTTGAGGTTAATGGACATTTTACATTGCTACTGCAACTGGGTGTTCAAGACTTCAAGAAACTTGGCCAGGTGAGTTGTGCGAAGTTGTTGTACTAACTGAAGATTAAAAACAACTTTGTTCTAAGAAATTCAATCAGCAAATGCCTCTTCTTTTTAATTTCATTGTGAGACAATGACTGTTGACAACCATGCCGCATTTCCAATATGCATATCGTCTTGCTCTTCAGTACCTGTGTCATTTTCTGAGTGAAAGTGAAGATCTGAAAAATCTGAATGAGAATCCTTGTCATTTTCAAACACTTTCGAAGTGTTTTTCATATACAAGCTGATCTTCAATGGTTGATATATAAATAAGAAATTAAAGCACTTAAACTGTTCATTAAAGTATAGGGCTTTGTTGCTTTCAGTTTAAATACAGCTAGGCCTAGTGCTCTATTTACTTCAGTTGGACACAAATGATGTCGTGCAAACACATGATCACCTAGCGCAGGTCTGTGCAACCTAGTCCATGGGCCAACTGCAGCCTGTTAGATGATTTCGTGTGGCTGACGGCATCATGTAAAATTTGGGGGGAAATGCAAATGCTTCGTTTTCTCTTGTCACTATCGTTGTGACCAGCAGATTGTCGTTGCCTATTCTGATATCCATTTATCAGCGCTGTTATATCGAAGTATGATGTCAAATGGAATCTAACCAATCAAATCGTAAGCGAGGTCTGACCTTCACTTATCTAGGCCAATAGGCCTATTAGTTGGCAGAATTATACCATGCATTTTTATATTGCAGTCGCCCCTGTCCGTTTGTGGGTCTGTCGACATTTCTTGTGAACACAATAGAGACTACAGTTTTCAAATGATTTTAATGAAATTTAGTGTGATCATTTATATTAATGAATTTGATGATCTTTCATTGAACGGTAATCGAGTTATTGCCCTTGACTTAGGAAAAGCGTGTCAAAATTAGTATGTGAACACAATCGAGACAATAGTTTTCAACTGATTTTAATGAAATTTGGAGTGATCATTTCTATTGATGAGAACTTGGACAAGTTCTAATTTGATCGTATTTCGATGAACGATCTTTGAGTTATTGCCCTTGACTTAGGAAAAGCAGGTCAAAATTTGTTAGTGAACACATTAGAGACTACAGTTTTCAATTGATTTTAATGAAACATGGTGTGATCTTGTATATTGATGCCAACTTTTAAAATTTCAGTAATATGAGAAAATTCATACTTTAGCCTTAAAGACTATTTTATCATTTCTGACAGCTGCCAGTGGGCGTATGTTATCTTGCCTGGCAAGCTATCTTTACACAAAGCGATTTGTTTGTTGAATTCAAGTTGACGTTATACATGTCGAGATAGGAACTCTGTTGAAGAATGGCAAATGCCGGAATTTACAAAAAGAAGAGGGAAGTAGAGAATGTAAAAATGTGCTTTCAAGAACGATCGACTTAGGAATATTTCTTCATCGAAGGGCTGGATAAGCTGCCTTCATGTCTCCTTTGAAACGAAAATGTGAGTGTCACTAATGTCAAGCGACATAACGAAACAAAGCATGCTCGAGGAGATTGTGGACAATTAGAAAGGCCTCAGAGGGACCAGAAAATACGACAACTGAAAGAAGGTCTCAACACACAGGGAAGTATGTTTCAGAAATTACGAAGTGACAATGAAAAGGTTGTTCACGTAAGTTTCAAAATTTCACAGCGAATAGAGAAATGATTGAAAAAGCCTTCAGATGGTGAATTTATAAAGGAATGTTTACTAGATGTTGCAGAAGAAATATTCCCAAAGCTTGTGGCGGACATTGAGAAGATGAGTCGCGATGGACAGCTTTACAGCATATCAACGATCTAGTTGAGGATGTTCATATAACTCTGAAAGACAAAATACGAAATTTCACCAGTTTGAGCCTCTAAACCGATGAGATTACTGATTGTAAGGATACGACACAGTTGGCTATATTCGTGAGAGATGTCGACGAGCATCTAAATGTAACAGACAAGCTCTTATCTTTACAATCTATGAAAGACACCACCACTGGACTTGATATCCTTACTGAAGTACTAAAGGCAGCCGAAAAATTCAATCTCGATCGGTCTACTTTTGGCTGAGTGGAGGAAAAATGTCGAAAATATTTTTTGACTTCCATGAAGATATCAGGATATTCTTTGAAAGGAAGGAACACCCAATGTTGGAACTAGGTGACGATGAATGGATATGTGACTTTCTCGTGGATATCACAACTCACCTGAAGTGTAGGACACTGGATAATACAAGGGGATATTCAACCGTTGATCACCTTACATGATCTAACACAAAAATATTTTTCTTAGGGGGAAGTAAATTGTATAATCTGTAATGTAAAAGTTGTGTTGGTGGCTTAACACTTTAAGGGCCATGTATGGTTCAGTCTCTTCATGTGTTAAGATAGGTTCAATTATCACTGAATATTTCCAGTGTCTTTCTGGTGTATGGCAAGGTTGTATGTTTAACCCTTTGCTTTTTTGTCTGTACAACAGCCAATTATTTTCGATTTTGGAAGATGGCAATATCCAAGGCATTTTACCTAGATATTCTTATGCTCCTTTATGCAGATAATTTAGGAATTGTCTCTGACACGGGATTTCCAAAGAACAATTCATATCCTTGAAATGTTCTGTGAAAAATTTAATTTGTCTCCTAATATAGGAAAAACAAAAGTAATAGGTTATCGAAATAGGGGAATAATTAAGAGTTATGGAAAGGTTTATTTTCGTCCAGATTATGCTGGAGAAAAGCAATATATAGCCTTTCAATTAAAAACTGAAAGGCATGATTCCAATTCCTTCTTGTGGAAAACAAATCCACCAGTTGAGATGTCTTTTAGAATATTTGATGCAGTCATAAAACCAGTTCTCTTCAATGTTCCCAGGTATGGGGATGTGAATATCTAAAGGACATAGCAAATTTTGAAAATTTATTTTTGGAATTGGGAAATCAAGCTCTGTTTGTGGTGCCTTAGGAGAATGTGGTAGGTATGACTTGTCCATATCATAACATACCATGTTTAAAATATTGGTTAAAACTTTTGAAAATGCCAAACACCAGGACGCTTAGGGTCTAAACTACTAACGCTGTTTCTGATATATCTGCTAAAATTGTTTTGGACAATAAGCGGCCAGGTATCTCAAACAAATTTCTATTATGTTGTGTAGGGCTGGATAAACTTATCGAAATAATTGATTAATGTTTCTAGGAATATATAATTTCCGTTATCAATTATCAAATTTCATAATCGATTAAATGTCACAGTTAAATTTCTCCACTGTACCCGTTAACAAGTAGTAATTTCTTCCACACAGGTTCCCTTCAGCACATAATTTACCCACAACAAGCTACATAATATAGCAAGAATATACTTCTATGACGCAAAATAACCCATGAAATTAAGAATTTTCTGCATGTTTTATACGCCCACATGAAATAACTCAATAGTATTCAGTATCCCCCTAAAGAGTTCAAAAGAAGTGTATGACTGAAGGTTGAATATGTCATACTGGTGATTGTTACTGTACTGCTAAACATTTTTATACGCCCACATGAATATGTGGTCGTATATTGTCGTCGCCCGTCCATCAACAATTCTTGTGAGCACTATAGAGACTACAGTTTTTATCTAATTTTGATAAAACTTGGTGTGATGCTTTAGATTTTTATACGCCCACATGAATATGTGGTCGTATATTGTCGTTGTCCGTCCATCAACAATTCTTGTGAGCACTATAGAGACTACAGTTTTTATCTAATTTTGATAAAACTTGGTGTGATGCTTTAGATTGATAAGATCTCAGTCAAGTTCGAATTTGACATATCTTTGATGAACGGTTTTTGAGATATTGAAATTTGTTAAAAATTGTTCGTGAGCAGGATTGAAGCTGCAGTTTTCATCCGATTCTGATGTAACTTGGTGTGATCATTGGAATTGATAAGATCTCGGACAAGTTCTAACTTCACGCATTTTCGATGAACAGTTTTTGAGTTATTGCCCTTGACTTTGTTAAAACGCGTCGAAATTTGTTAAAAATAGTTCATGAGCAGGATTGAAGCTGCAGTTTTCATCCGATTCTGATGAAACTTGGTGTGATCATTGAAATTGATAAGATCTCGGACAAATTCTAACTTCACGTATTTTCGATGAAATGTTTTTGAGTTATTGCCATTTACTTTCGGGCAAGTTCTAACTTGATGCATTTTTGATGAACGGTTTTTGAGTTATTGCCCTTGACTTTGTAAAAACGCGTCAAAATTTGTTTGTGAGCACAATAGAAGCTACAGTTTTCAACCGATTTTGATGAAACTTGGTGTGATACAGGGTTTCTCAATTGAATTATTTCGATTATTCATTATTGATCAGTAGTCTGCCATTGATATGCGATCTCAATTTGGTAATTGATACCCCGCCCTAATGTTGTGTCGCTCAATTAATTATGGCAGGAATTACAGCAACTGATATTAGAAGTTAATTCCCAATATTAAAACCGATTTTGATGAAACTTGGTGTGATCATTGGAATTGATAAGATCTCGGACAAGTTCTAACAAGAGATATTTTTGATGAACATTGAGTTATTGCCCTTGACTTTGTAAACACGCGTCAAAAGTTGTTTTTTGCCCCTGATAAGAACTGTGTGATTTAATTGTTTGTTGTATTTGGGTTATTGATATTGATTTTAAAAAATTTTGTGGAATTATTCAGTGGGCGTATGTTACCTTGCATCGCAAGCTATCTTTATTCAAAATCAAAGCTGCCAGTGGGCGTATATTACCTTTCCTGGCAAGCTATCATTAAAGTAGTATTTACAGGGTTTCTCAATTGAATTATTTCGATTATTCATTATTGATCAGTAGTCTGCCATTGATATGCGATCTCAATTTGGTAATTGATACCCCGCCCTAATGTTGTGTCGCTCAATTAATTATGGCAGGAATTACAGCAACTGATATTAGAAGTTAATTCCCAATATTAAAACTAAAGTTTAGGGATATAAACATCCAAGATTAGTCAGCCAAAATTAAGGACAGTGAAAGTGACTATAGTAATTTCAGATTTTGCTACCGCAAAGTCCCATTTTGTAATCGAAATTTCCTTAATTTTTTCTTTTTATACGCCCACATGAAATGGGGGGCGTATATTGTCGTCACCCATGTCCGTTGGTCCGTCCGTCGGTCCGTCTGTCCACAATTGCTCGTAAAACTCTACAATTCACAATTCTTGACAGACTCTAGAAGGCACAATTTTTTTGTTCATAATCACAATTTACAATAGATGTCATTATTTTCCTGAGAAACTATTTTGGTTAACAAATAAGAAAATTTAATTTAATCATTTAACATGTCCCTAACCAGCCACCATACATGTACAGCATCATAAGATACTATAAATAGACCAAGTGGAAAATCCAAGACAGATATCCAATCATAGCTTAGTCATGTGACATCCCAAGATGCAGCAGTTTATCTGATTTCATTTTATAAATGTCATTCAAGAGAAAAGGTTTGCTTAATCATTTCATTTTCACCAATCGTGCTGATACAAAAATGAAATTAAACATGGGTCATAGGGGAAAGGTTTTGTTTCTTGGAAGATTGAATTGAGTTGCTGGATAAGTAGGCTACTATAGGAAAAATATTTAGTATGAATTATTGCCCTTGTTCTTGCAAACCGTTCATTTTTTAGGTCGTAAACACTCTAGAAGGCACAATTCTTGACAGATTTTGACGAAACTTGGTATGAGTGTTCGTATTCACCCAAGGATAAACCCTATAGAAAAATCATGGAAATCAAAAAATTTTTATTCTACAATTTTCGAACAACATGTAGCGACGTTAGCAACCAACAGAAAACGGGCGCTAGTAGGAGTACAATTGTACTTCTTGTAACAATGGACAAATGTTGACAGTTGAAAACAAATTTGATTTTCGCTGCCGAAATTAATCGAAATATACTATTTCAGTGTTTCTATTTGTCGGACAGATTTGAGACTTATGTAGTGTAGTGCCATTTATATCTGATATGTGTAATTTTGGTGTCAAACGATACGATAAATGTATTGTCTACAATTTGTGGGAAGCAAAAGTTTGAATTTCGGTTTTGCCTTATTTGTACGACCAGATGTATTTTTTCAAAGTTTCAAGGCCTTGATCCAAATTTCTGTCCACCTTCATATGTTCAAAATATAAAAAATTAGCTCTTGAAAAATTAAGAAAGTTGAAAATTCTTCGCTCACTTTTTTCTATCAAATTTTTCAACTTTTTTGCAACTTTTTTTATTTTTGCATCGAACAGAAATTTAAAATGCAAAGAGACTTCATTAATGTAAATGATATCGTACCTTTATAAGGTCAAAGGTTATTAGCCTTGGCTATCACTTGATACTTTGACATTTGACATCTACTTCCTGTTATATAGCTGTCCAAAAAACATCCAAATTCGCAACTTTGGACTGCTCTAGCACGTAACCTTATTGACCTAAAGGGTTAAACTTTTGGAATTTTTCATGCTCTTTCCAGTGATATATAACAAATGTTTTTTAAAGCAAAATTGGTGATTTTTTTAAATTTAAGTGTTTTTTTTACAATATTTTTGTCTCTTTGAGCTGAGTGTATGCATATCTTATGACCTTTTTGATGTAAAAGCTTGAAATTTGGAACATATCTAACCATTTTTAAAATAAATTAACATGTGACAAAAAAATTTAACAAAGTTTAGAATTTTCATATTTTCAATTTTGAATCATGACTTCATGAAATTTGTGCCTGACATTTTTCAGACAAATTTTGCAATTTTGACACAAAAAAAAACTTGTTTGTGTTAACAGCTCAGTTGTTTCAGCTTTATAGTTCCAAAAAAGGAACAGGTTTTAGAATTTCCATATTTTCAATTTTTGACATTTGACCTTTGTTGACCCATATCTTTTGACCTGTATGATGAAAAAGCTTTAAATTTGGAACACAACATAATAATTTGAATATCAATTAACATATGCCAAATATAACTAGATGGGTGTGGCACATCTGGGTTAAATTACTCATTATTGACATTTTTGGCCAGGGGCATAACTCGGAGAGAATACATTTGTTCAAAATGGAACTTTGCATACAATTGCCTCACCCTCTAAGCCACTTTGTCTGAGAAGTTCAAATGTTTCAGCTTCATAGTTCAAAAAAAGGAACGGGTTTTGGAAATTCAATATTTCAAATTTTGACCTCAACCTTTGTTGACCTTGACCTTAATAAGGTCAAAGGTAATTGTTTCTGGCTATCAGTTGATACTTTTATATTTGAAGTAGTCTATAGCTTTATAGTTCGAAAAAAGGAACGGGTTTAAGAATTTCCTTATTTTCAAATTTTGACATTTGACCTTTGTTGACCTTAACTTTTGTAGGATCAAAGGTCATTGACCTTGGTTATCTTTCTATGATTTCATGCTTGATGTTTTATAGCTGTATGCTTTTTGAAAATTTGATGACATATATCTCATGAGCTTGACCTTTGTTGACATTCTCCTTAATAAGATCGAAGGTCATTGACTTTGGCTATTTGCTGATACTTTCCTTTCTGATGTCTGACGTCAGGTTGTGTTTCCTTATATGCAGTTATTCATGCGGAGGGGTCTCTTTTCTACATGGCACTGGTTCTTACAAGAGGAAAAAACATTGATAATGTTGCTGCAACATACATACTAATTAAGAAAAGGAGAAAACGTAATAAGAGGAAACACAGATGGTGGTTGGAAAGAAGACGGGAACAAGGAGCATTCCATAACCTTGTTCAGGAACTGGAGATGGAAGACAAAATATATAACAGTATTTTAGGGTGAACAGGCAGCAGTTTTCCAGAAAACTATCATTTGTCATTTAATCAAACACTCAAAGTGTAGAGAAGTGATAGATTGAGGTAAGAATTTATACAAAAAAGAGAAAGTACAAAACAGAATAAGAACTAGAACCACTTGTGGTACTGAGTGGGACTTTGTTCTTGTGCCAATTTGCTAGAGAATCTGAAAAAGTCAACGTTCTTAGCCAATTAGGTCACATGCTAAAGTAGTTAAAAATTTTGAAAATTTCGCTTTTTTGGCAGGTTGTTAAAGTGGAAGTTGAAGCCAGACATAAAATATGAAAGTATGATTAGATTTCCTTTGACCATGTTAAGGGGAAGGTCATTTAAGGTCAACGTCACTTGATATGAGTCATGAAACTTTGAAAATACAAACATAAATAAAACCGGAAGTTGACGATGAACATCAAATATGAAGGAATAAATCTTTAGCCAAGGTCAATGACCTTCGATCCTACAAAGGTCAAGGTCATCAATGGTAAAGGTCAAAAGTTGAAAATATGCAAAATTTAAACCCTGTTCCTTTTTTTGAACTACAAAGCGGAAACAGCTGACCTTTTCACACAAAATGGCCAAAGGGGTCAGGTAATTGTGTGCAAGGTCCTGTTTTGAACAAATGTATGTTATACAAGTTATACCCCTGATAAAAATGTAAATAAGTAATTTAAGCCTAATGTGCCACGCCCACCTCAACTTTTTTGTCATATGTCAATTCATATTTAATATGTCTCGTTGTGTTCCAAATTCCAAGCTTTTACAGCAAATAGGTCATAAGAAATACATAGAACTAGCTCAAAGAAGCTAACCTATTGTAAAAAAAACACTGAAATTTCAAAAATTCAGAAATTTCAATTTTGCATTATATATCACTGGAAAGAGCACGATGAGCACATTCAGAATCCACAAAAAAGTACCCTTAAAGTTAATTAGGTCACGAGCTAGAGCAGTCCAAATTTGCGAATTTGGATGTTTTAGGACAGCTATAAAAGCGGAAGTAGACGTCAGAGGTCAAATATGACAGCATAAACTAATAGACAAGATCAATGACCGTTGACCCAATAAAGGTCAAGTCATCAAAGGTCAAGGTCAAAAATTGAAAATTGTGAATTTCCAAAACCTGTTCCTTTTTTTTAAATTATGAAGCTGAACTAACTGACCTTCTAAGACAAAATGGCTCCCAGAATGACTTAAGTGTGAGCAAAGTTCCATTTTTAACAAATGTATTCTTTGCGAGTTATGCTTCTGGTACAAAAATGTCAATAATGAGTAATTTAACCCGGATGTGCCACGCCCACCTCAATTTTTTTTGGATAGGTTAATTGATATTCAAAATTTTATGATATGTTCAAAATTTCAAGCTTCTAAATCATGCAGGTCAAAAGATATAGGTCAACAAAAGTCGAAAAAGGTCCAAATCGAAAATTGAAAATATGGAAATTTTAAAACCCGTTCCTTTTTTGGAACTATAAAGCTGAAACAACTGAGCTGTTAACACAAACTAGCTAAAAGGATGTGGTAATTGTGTGCTAAGTCCCTTTTTGAACAAATGTATCCTATGCGAGATATGCCCCTGCCCCTAAATGTAAACAATTAGTAATTCAACCCGGATGTGCCATGCCCACCTCAACTTTTTTGTCATCCAATTTGCGACACCAATTTATAAACTTGGATTACGGGCCCGCCGACCTGCTTTTTTGACGAATCCCAATAAAAATAAAAATGAAAAAATCTATTTTTTTTTTATTCTTACTGTGTCCGCCGATGTAAAAATTTCAACACGAAATCCTAAAGGGACGTAACTCGGTTGATAAGTTGTACTCGCTTAGCGAAAGCGTTCACTGTTGAATGATCAGTCAGTGTTAATGAGACAAAAGGCTAGTTCCACGATGTTTTTGATAACGGTACTACAAAGCAAGTACGACTATGCAAATGAGGTGCCTGCAAATTTCTAAAATAAATCTTGAACCGAAGCTATTTTCATTCGAAAGATAAATTGGTTTGTAATATGTTGATTGTTGGCTAGATAGTTTTAAAATTTGTTTTTATTATGAGATTAGTTCTGGAAATCTGGAAAAGCCTTTCAAAAAATAAAATAAACCAACAACACATGATTTGTGATTTGGTTCGTTCCAGTCTGCAAATTTTGTAAAAATTCTCTCGTCGGCCATTATTCAATTGTTGTGATGAAAATACATCTATGTGAAAATGTGAGAAAATGAGCGTTGAACTCGATGTTTATATCAACGTCTCCATATGTACCGAGGGCCATGTCACAAAACGAACTATAGTGCGTGCCTCTGATGACGAAAATGTTGGTAATTTGTTGACGCGCTCCGGATGGCAGGACACAGAAGAAGTAACCATCTCCAGCGTTAAAGCCGGTATCGAAATAGACCATGAAACTACCGATGTAGAGATAGTTACCCCCGTAGCAGTTTTAAGACAATTTAATTTTAAATCCATAAGGTTTAATCTGGTGTTTGTTTGTTTCCAAAGGATATAAATAAAGTTTTAAATACATTCCTTTTTCGTCTTCTTGAAATGCAGATTTTTATTTTTTTATTTTTATCCCCCCCTGCTCCCTGCTTTTTTCAAAAGTTTTGCCCGTAATTCAACTAATTAAATTGGTGTGGCCTAAGTGAATTCATATTCAACATGTCTAGTTGTGTTCCAAATTTCAAGGTTCTACATCAAGTAGGTCATAAGAGATACATACACCAAGCTCAAAGAGACATAAATATGGTAAGAAAACACACAAATTTGAAAAAATCAAGAATTTCAATTTTTCTTTAAAAATACGATTGTTATTCTATGATTACTTTATATAAACATGAGATGATCTTTCATATGGTACTATATTTTATAATCATGAAGTCTAATCATGCTTTAATACTTTTATTTCAAATATTACGTAAGAATTTGACACAAGGATATACACTGAGCCAGAGTAAATTGTCAGGCAAAATAAATAAACACCGCGGGATGTGTTGATTAAAACCGAAAGAAGAAAAATAAGGAGAGTAGGAAATCCATTGGCTGATATAAATAAATATATTTTCTTGTCCAATCAGATAAGTTATTACTTATGATAGCTCTTTTTTATGTTCCTGGAACTTTTCAACAAGATACGATTTAATTTAATTACGGCTTTATCGTTCCCTGAGAGTTACCAGGAATATAAATAATCCCTATGACCTATGTTAATTACATAAACTATTCTTAGCTAGTTGTTATCCTGTATTGCACTTGCAGGTGAGAAAATGGCGAATTTTAGTCCTAAATTGATGGGTTTTAGATGCGATTTTTCAATTGAAAATAAATTATTTTTTTATGTCCGGTACAAAATTTCAAATGTCTGACACGAATTGAATTGTTCCGGACAAAATTGTGCATCTTTATATTCCACACAACATACATCATAATAGGTATCGATGACCACGCCCAAGTTCTATGAGCTTCTCTATGTCTTTTCTGTCGATTTTCACCATTTCGAACATGTGACGAAGAAAGAGCGAACTTTGGAATACCCCTAGCTATATTTAGCTTTTTGCCGTGCGGGCTGCCTAAACTGTGTTTCCATATGTGCGTTCTGCATACTGTTCCGTACCAATTGCTACATGGTCCGGTTCGAAAAGCCATACCTGATGCCGTACAGCGTATGTAAAGAAACAGCTAGCCACCATTATCTACCACCTAGCAGCCATAATCAATACCTTTCAGTAGTGCACTCAGAATATGAAGAATTATCAAGAAAGAATGGGAAAACAACAGATAATTTCAAAAGATTTTGGGATATAAAGAACAAATTCAGAAAGAACCATGTAGAAAGTGCCTTCAGTAAAGCAATGGAAAGATCACACTGTGAACTCCTATTTCCTAAAAGATAAAAAGAAAATGAAGATCATTCCGTGGACTAATGCCTTCACCCACGACAACCAAATCTCCACAAAATGACCAAAGATATAGACATTTTAAGGACCAAATTACAGAATGACAAACATATTAAAAATCATAGTGGCAGGACGCAGGAATAGGATCATGGAAAATTTATTAAGGGAAAACAAATTAAAACAGTGTGTAGAAAATGTGAATATTTCTAAAAGTGTGGGATGTACAAAACTTGTGAAAAGATGAACACAACTAACACAATCACCAATAGACACTCAAAATCATTTTATATCAAAGACTCTTTAAATTGTTAGAGTAATTTTGTTATATATTGTCTTACTTGTGAATTATTTAAATTTCAGTATGTTGGCCAGACAATAACCCCTTTCAATATTAAACATAACAAACATAGCGGTGTCTTCGTTTCTCCGGCAGCATCCTACTGCTCAGACAGGTCATTTTGAGTCTTGATAATCACGAATTGAAACAACTTAGTCATGACACTGTCTGCAATAAAAAGTTGGAATTTTCTTATTATGTATGATGAAACAAACAAAACAAAATAATGAAAATTTTTGACCATATCTATCGTAAGCTTTTTGATAGCAAATATTTAGTCACCCCACTGTGTCAAGTTCACGATTTAAAGTAAGGGCACAATGTTATTTCTTTTCAAATTTACATTAGAATGGAGATTATGTCGGTGACTTTTTATTCGACTTCCTGTTTTTAAAATATGAATTTTCAACTTGGTCTATGCTATACCATTGAAATCTTGGATTGATAATTGCACAGAATTGTAAAATCGTCCTGATTTCTACATTTGAGAGACACTAGTCCTCGTGGCAGTCAAGTTTGGCCTAAAATAAGTGATATGTTGGAGTAGTCAGAGGCACCAAGACACCGCAGACATAAGTTCCTCATTAAATTGAAAAATGTTCATAAAGCTCCTCATATAGCTCTCCATTTTCACCAACCTGGTCATGATTATAATGATCATGGTCATGATTGAAAAAATTCCAAATGAAATCAAAAGTAAATTAGACAGTGCAGAAACTCTGTGAATTATTAGACCTGACTCTGTATAGCCCAACGGTTTTAATGAACTGAACCAAGGAGGTTTCAAAATTACTTAATATTAATTCATAATCCCCCCCTTGATTTCCCCTTCCTGTTTAGATTCCTTAGGCATGTTTTTTGTCATGCTTCACCTGAAGTCATCAGACACACTTGTTATGTGGTATCTAAGATTTTGATGTCATAAATCTTTTGAGGTCATATTATCAAGAATTAAATTGACTCCCACCATTTTGTAATTCTTTATATTCTTGTTAAAGGATGGTATTTGATATCAAATGAATCGCTGTACTACTAGTGGTATTGGTGATCCCATCATAAAGTCTTCTGTGATTTTATTATTGCTGTCTGCTTTTTATACCCCCACATGAAATGGGGGGCATATATTGGCATCACCCGTGTCCGTTGGTCCGTCTACAATTGCCCGTAAACACTCTAGGAAGGCAAAATTCTTGACAGATTTTGACGGTGTGCGTGTATGTTCTTTTTAGATCAATTATGACACCCTTAAATAGTCAGAGTAATTCCTAATAAACCAAAATATAGTCAAATAGGAACTTAACTGAGATTTCAGTCAACTGTAGCCTCTATTGTGTCTAGAAGCCAAGGTGGAAGGGTTTATTAAGTCAACTCCAAAATTGTTCATTTGATTTAAACCTAATTCAAACTAGACTTAAAGTGATACTACGTCTTAGAATACACTCGCCCTGTGGCTAATATTTGTGTTTAATAGTGACCATTGGTTGAATAAGTATGCATCCCACACTTAATCAAGTTTGAAAAATCAACAATAAAACTATAATCATAATTTTAAAAAAAAGTGAGCAAGCCATGAATACGTTCAGTTTGAGAAAAAAAGAGTCTGGGTAATCTAAACTAAAACAGGAAACAATCATCTTCCGGTGTATACAAACAAACTTTGCCAATGATTAATATTCGTTGAAAATTGTGTCAGTGGTGGAGTATTCATTCTAAATTATATGAATTGCTTTTTGTCAGAGTCGCTTAATCTCCTACGAGGCATCATTATTCCGTCTTCAAAATATGACAATGTCGAGGTCAATTCAAGAGTAGAGGTCAAGGACGCAGGAAACCCCACTTGAGAGTTACTCCCCCGTGAAAATTACACTGGATTTCCTAGACTCACGTTTTATAATTAATTACTTGCTTTTGTGGATATACTGTTATTGGCCAAATTTAAGCAAAATTAAAATTTTATGTTCATCCTATGACGTAGTATCCCTTTAAGACATGAACAATATATACATGAATACCAAACTTCATCAAGATCAGACTTAAAATGCTGTCTCTATCGTGTTCACAAGAAATATGAACTCACGGACTGGGGCAACGGCAATATAAGTCCACTTTTGCATGTAATCAAAAAATAATTAGTATGAGTTATTGCCCTTGTTCTTAAAATGCTCGTAAACACTATAGAAGGCACAATCCTTGACAGATTTTGTCTTAACTTGGTGAAATTGTTTATTACCACTCATGGATAATCCCTATTGAAAATCAAAAAAAAAGAAAAATTTGACCTCCTTCTTTTAAATGCAAACAATTTTTCATGTTCAAGTATATATTCAAGCCTTTGCTGGCTCAATAGTCCTGAATACTTAACAATAATTATTTTTGTATATCTAAAATTTTATTTTTCAGCATTTTAATTGGGTATACAAAAAACAGAGAAAGTGAACCTGAATGGAAAGGATATGTGTATGCATGTTCGTTCTTTGTGGTAGCTGTTATACAGTCATGTTTTTTTCATCAGAATTTTCATATTGGAATGACACTTGGTATGAGAATTAAATCATCTCTTATATCTGCTATTTATAGAAAGGTAAATCACTGCTTATTATTATCTACCAACTAACCGCTCATTTTGATAGTAATAATCAAGCCTGTGAAGGCTTAAAGATAAAGAACAAACAATGAGTGTGTGGTTATTGATGAACCCGATAAAGTTACATGAGTGATTAAGCCAATTGGCTGAGTTGGCTTGCCCTTTTCTAGACCATAACAAGTAACAAATGGTTACATCCTCACCACTGTTGTGTAGAATGGTTCTGTCCAGTTACCCATTACTGAGTTCATTTATAGATTTTCATTATTCATGTGTTTTTGATTAAAATATATATTGTTCAAAATTAATTGTATGGCAAGTGATAATGGATCTGTCACCAAGATAATACACAGCTGTCAGTGATGATAACTAAATTTTTATTGACCAAAAATATTTTATAGATCTTCACAATAATACCACATTTCTCATATTGAAGATCTTCATTATGCATTTGTAGTTCAAAAAACCTTGAATACCTCATCAATTTAGGGTCAGTTATGCTGAGTTTTTCCACAAATCTTTTTATACGCCCACATGAAATGGGGGGTGTAATTTGCCTTCACCCATGTCCGTCCGTCCACAATTGCTCAAAAACACTCTACAAGGCACAATTCTTGACTGATTTCGACGAAACTTGGTATGGTTGTTTGTATTCACCCAAGGATGAACCCTATTGAAAATCAGAAAAATCAAAAAATATTTAGTTTATATATTGCCCTTGTTCTTGGAACGCTCGTAAACACTCTAGAAGGTGCAATACATGATAGATTTTGATGAATCTTGGTGTGAATGTTGGTAATCACTCAAGGATGAACCCTATTGAAAATCAGAAAAATCAAAAAATATTTAGTATGAATTATTGCCCTTGTTCTTGGAACGCTCGTAAACACTCTAGAAGGTGCAATACATGATAGATTTTGATGAATCTTGGTGTGAATGTTGGTAATCACTCAAGGATGAACACTATTGAAAATCAGAAAGATCAGAAAATAATTGGTATGAATTATTGCTCTTGTTCTTGAAAACGTGTTCAATTTTAGCTTGTAAACACTCTAGAAGGCACAATTCTAGATGGATTTTGACGAAACTTGGTGCGAGTGTTTGTAATCACTCAACGATATTTCGGTGAAATATTATACGATCATCGCGAAAATAGATAGGGATCATCTTCATAATGACATTGACATACAAAATAAAAATCAAAAGAATCTGTAAACAATTGTAGTCTGTAGAGTGAGCACGAGTTGCACAATATAGCTAATAGAGTAAAATGTCAGGTCAGACACGATATTTCGGTGAAAAATTATCCGATCATCATGAAAATCGATAGATCATCATGAAAATCAATAGGGATCATCTTCATAACGACATAGACATACAAAATAAAAATCAAAAGAATCTGTAAAGAATTGTAGCCTGTAGAGTGAGCACGAGTTGCACAATATAGCTAATAGAGTAAAACGTCAAGTCAGACACGATATTTCGGTGAAAAATTATCCGATCATCACGAAAATCAATAGGGATCATCTTCATAATGACATTGACCCACAAAATAAAAATCAAAAGAATCTGTAAAAAATTGTAGCCTGTAGAGTGAGCACGAGTTGCACAATATAGCTAATAGAGAAAAACGTCAAGTCAGACACGATATTTCGGTGAAAAATTATCCGATCATCACGAAAATCAATAGGGATCATCTTCATAATGACATTGATACACAAAATAAAAATCAAAAGAATCTGTAAAAAATTGTAGCCTGTAGAGTGAGCACGAGTTGCACAATATAGCTAATAGAGTAAAACATCAAGTCAGACACGATATTTCAATATCGATTACAATATACGCCCATCTTACGTGTGGGCGTATAAAAATTGGAAAATATTTAGTATTAGTCATTGCCCTTGTTCTTGAAACGTGTTCAATTTTTAGTTCATCATCGCTCTAGAAGGCACAATTCTTGCCGGATTTTGACGAAACTTGGCATGAGTGTTGGTTATCAGCCATGGATAAACCCTATTGAAAATCAGAAACATCGAAAAATATTGAGTATGAGTTATTAGTAAGTCAATATATTAACATAGACACTTTGTCTTAAACTAAGATTTATTCATCACACATCTAAAACTACAGTAAGTATATATAGAGGAAGTCTAGCAATAACAATTTTATAAAAGGGAAGTAACTCCTTATTAAGTTTAATTCAGATAACAATGTTATCAATCTCCCCGTGTCCCTTTAAAAAGTTTCAAAGTTATATCATAAAACTAGAACTAAACATAGAACACTCTATCTGAGGTTAATAGTTGAATTGTCTATAAGTTGTTTTACACAAAAAAAAATACTGTTTATAGTTTCAAAACACCTGCATCAAGTGTTTTCATTAATACCACTGGAGATGCTCCACGTTTTGTCAGACAATCAGCTAATTGTCTCTTGGTATCTGACCACTTAATTTCTTTCACCTGATTGTCTCGAATCATTTCTTTGATTCCAGTTATTTCCACATGAAGCCGTTTTTCTGTTACACATTTTGTAGATTTGACAGCCTCAAGCAATGATCTATTGTCAGTGATGCATACAATAGGTAATTTAGTCGGATCAGCACAATCAGTTACAAGTTCTGAATAAAATGTGGAAATAAACACACCACTGTCAATTGCATCTGCCATTGCAAAAGTTTCTACAGATAATGTACTCCTTACTACACGTCAAATTCGTTTTGAATTCGATGATATAGGAGAAAATTTCCCTCTCTCTCCTTTTAAAAGAATTAAGTGACCACCTTGGGTTCCACCATCTTGGAGATTACCAAGGGAAGAGTCACTATACACTACAAGAGATAAATCACCATCTAATTTCTGAAATCTAAGTGTCAAGTCTTCTGATTTCTCTCTCTAAACTATTTATTTACTTTTCATTCCGAAGAGATTCCTTCTGCTGCAGTCATGATGAAGGTATTTTAATGGGTATGATACTTTTTGCATAGTTTGACTGATCCAATAAAATGTCACCATTATCATATTCTAAATCTATACCCACATATTTAAAACTAGTATTTTCTTCTTTACCAACAAAAAATCTTTTACGAATTTTCTGAATAATTTTTTCTTCAAAATCTGACATAACCCCCCAAAAAAAACTCCCTTTAATTGCCCTTCATCATTGAACCACATAAAAACAGCAGGATCAATTTTAGATATCTTAGCTCCTAACTCAACCATGATATCCCTGACAGTGTTGTACCAATACAGTGATTCATCGCCTAAACCATTATACACATTTGTTTAGACGCCACAACATTCCATAACATTGAGCCTCTTTTGGAGGTCTGACAAGAATATCTCCATCTAAAGATTTTCCTTGCAGAAAAGCTGTTTTTATGTCCATTGAATACGGTTTCCTTCTATTTTGAGCTAAAACACTAAGAATGACCCTCAGCAATTCCTTAGCGCATGTTGGCAAATCCTTTTGAATTTGCTCATTTTCTAGCTCTTCAAAACCTCGAACAAGAAGTCTTGATTTGGGTTTAATACCAGTTCAGTCCTTTAATGTACAAACCCAACGGGTGCTAATATAATTTTGACCATTATCTTCTTCTTCCTCATAAACAGAGTTGTTTCTCCAACACTTAAGTTCTTCTAATTTACTTTCCTCAAAGGACACATTTTCAAGAATCATCACACGCTCTTCATCAGATCTCTGATTATCAATAGGTAAGATTTCAATGTCTGCCATCTGTGAAATGTCAACAGATTGTTTTGTCCCAACCATTTCATTTGGACTTTGATATTCAACATTAAACCAGTTTATATGGATACCTGTGGCCTTACCAGCTCTGTTTAAAACTTTCACTTGATACTCTTCATTATTTGTATTGTCTTTATACTTCATTACATGCCCAGGTTTCAACTGCACAATTTCTTGTTCTTTTGGTTGTACATCATTATTATTTTCATTGTCCAAACTTTTTTCATCTTCGAGTTTGCTTTCTTAAAGCTCTTCTGATTCTCTCAGAACATTCAGCTTCTGTGAAGGCCTTACGAGCTGAATATAAAGCTTTGATATGTTCACCTATAATGGAACTATTTGTAGTGCCCTCTAAAGCTGGTAAACTATCTGTAAAAATACTTGGAAGATTTGGGTTTTTACCATATACAAGTTGATAGGAGCTATACCATGGACATTTGCTAAACAATTTTTGGACATTAAAGCCCAAGACAATGCAGTTTCCCAGTCGCATGAATTATCTTTCTGAATTATGTTTAGTATTTCTTTTAATGTATAGTTGTGACGTTCTAAAAGTCCATTACTCCATGGAGAGTAGGCAGCGGTTGTCAGTTGAATATTAAAATTTTCACACATATCCTGTACAGTCTTGTTGTTGAACTCTCCACCATTATCACTGAACAATCTCCTAGGTGCTCCATGTATCCCAATCCACATCTTTATGAAAAGTTTTACAAAAGTTTCAGGATACTTATCTTTCATAATTGCCCCAGCACTAAATCTGGAAAAGTCATCAATAATATGAAGATACCATCAATTTTTATCCAGTTGATGTAAGTCTACTGCAACTGTGTCGTTGAATTCTGATGCTAATGGGAAACCAACAGCTGGTTTATGTTGGGGCCTTTGAAACCGTTGACATACAACACATTTTTTTACTAAATCATCTAAAAGTTTAAATATATATCGATCATCATGTCCAGCACTTACTATAAGTTTCTTTAATCTATCACTAGTAGCATGTCCAAATTGTTTATGTAATTTCTCTAACATTTTAATTTTTTCTTTCTGCGACAAATTTTCTTCAAAAATCATAACATCTTCTGGAGTTTCATCAGATACACCCTGGATTTCATCTCTTAAGTCAATACAATAATGTCCACTTGAAGTAAATTGTAGTTGTACTGGGCGTTTAAATATTGATGCTTTATCATGAGCTAAGTCAAAAACAGTATTGGCTCGTTTCAGTGATTCTTTACTAAGCAATAAAGGAATGTCTGCCTCAACTACTTCAGTGTCTATATTACAATAAACTCCAGCAATTTTCACAGGAATATTTACATATTTCATAGACTGTTTACTAACACCATCACCAAATTTAAACTCTTTATTACTATTCTTCTTCTTGACTTTTCCTTTCTCTTTTGTTGGTAAAGAATCAATATAATTATCTATCCATTTCATACCACATACTATCTTGGAACAAGCTGTATCCAAAACAGCACACCCAAAATACTCAGTCATAAAAACTTCATTCTTTGAAAGTTCGCCTGATTTTGTAAACAAAGTCATATTACATAATTCCTCTTCTTCACCACATTCGGAATAATTTACATTGGAAACTCTGTGTGGACAATCTTTAGCCCAGTGAAAAGTTGAATTACCAATATCACATGTAGTTCTTCTTCCAAATCGCACCAGACACAGCCATACCCTCTGTTCCAGATCTACGATCAGTTTCTTTGAAATGTGAAGTAGTTGTCTTTGATTGTTGATAAGGCTGCTTTTTGTATTTCTGCCCAGTATGTAAAGCTGATTCTTCTTTAACTGATATTCCTGTACTTTTATCTTCAATTGGTTTGCTTGCAGAATCTGTAAATATTCTCATCAGGGCTGACTTCATAGACTTTAAAGTCCCATCAACAGTGGCAGTCAGGGCCAATTTTCTCTCAGTATTTGACAGATTAGCATTATACAGTAATTTATAAGCTAACACAGCATCTGATATTGTCATGTCATACTTTTTAGCTTTTTGATATTTCTGCTCAAACTCATTGACATATTCACTCATAGAGATTTCACCTGTCTTCTTAAATTTATCAAAGTTGGAATAAGCCTCATAGGCAGCATCTTTTTCATCTTTTTTGAATAATTTGTCTATTAGAGTTTTCATTCCATCATCTTTATTCAGATCTGCAGCAGCTATTTCTATTGCCTTTTCCCTACCAAATAATGTTAAAGTCACTGCCAGTGCTTGTTTCTTGACATTTACATCAGTCATTAGTCTCCACACTTCAAGCTCATTTTTCCAAGTTTCATAAGAAATATCTTCCCCAAACTTGGGAGGATTCTTGTAACTAGTTGCCATTGCTCTGCTACCATTTAATAAGTAGATTATAGGACCCTGTCCAATATATTAAAATAGACACTTTGTCTTAAACTAAGATTTATTCATCACACATCTAAAACTACAGGAAGTATATATTCAGGAAGTCTAGCAATAACAATTTTATAAAAGGGAAGTAACTCCTTATTAAGGTTAATTCAGATCACAATGTTATCATTATTGCCCTTGTTCCTGAAAACGCGTTCAAATTTTAGCTTGTAAACACTCAACAAGACACAATTCTTGACAGATTTTGGCGAAACTTGTGAGTATAAGTTATTGCCCTTGTTCTTGAAACACTCTAGAGGCTTAATTTTTTACAGATTTTAACGAAACTTGGCTTGAGTCTTTGTTATCACCCAAAGATAAAGCCTATTGGAAATCAGCTGAAAATAGCTTGTTAAAACTCTAGAAGGCATGATTCTTGTCGGATTTTGATAAAACTTGGTTTTATTATTCAGTACCGGGCTGAATATTGAATATTTTCCATCTAGT
The DNA here is from genome assembly GCF_000327385.1 of Lottia gigantea. Lineage (NCBI taxonomy): Eukaryota > Metazoa > Mollusca > Gastropoda > Lottiidae > Lottia > Lottia gigantea. Next base: position 1,674,449 of record NW_008707425.1, read on the forward strand.
GTTTTTATGAGCTAAAGATTGAACACGTTTTCAAGAACAAGGGCAATAACTCGTACTCAATAATATTCAGTATCGCCCTAAAGAGTTCAAAAGAAGTGTGACTGAAGGTTGAATATTTTTTATACTGGTGATTGTTACTGTACTTCTAAATATTTTTATTCAAAATCAAAGCTGCCAGTGGACGTATATTACCTTGCCTGGCAAGCTATCTTTAAATCAATAGCAATAACCCAGAAGCATTGAATTATCACACTCCTTTCGTGTCTGAAATTTTCAAAGATATATAATAACGTATATTTAAATTTACACTAACTAACTAACTAATATAGACAAATTTGAACTTTACTCTCATTAATATATACAGTGAAGCCTCGTTTATCCGCACATTCTCGTTCCCGATAAAATTGTGCAGTTTAACGAAAATCCGAATAGTTGAAACATGCCATTCCGTAACTAGAGTTATATCCTTTCCAATAAGGACACCTGTCAAATAGGGCCAATAAGTCGTGAAGAACCCCGATTGTTTATAATTTTTCATTTTATTTCACTATCATAGCATGATAATAACAATATCATTCCTTAAAATTAGGATTCGCTAATGTATAAACATAATACTGTGCCGTATCATCGTAGCGTTAAAGTTTGATGTGTTCCGTAGCCATGATGGAATTCGGGTATGACTGAACGAAAAATTGATTTTAAGTATTACTGAACGAAAGATAGCATACACATGATCATTAAATTAACCACATATTCTCTAATAACGATTTATTAAACACTGATCAACGAGGCATCATGAATAATACTAATCCGGAAGCCAGTTTTGCTTATTTATGAACACAAATTTCCATGCCGTAACTTCGTAGGACTAACGTTTGATGCGTTCCGTATCAATAATAGAATTCAGGTATGACTGAACTGAAGATGACATTCCTCAAAATGAGGATTTATTAAACACCAATCACGCAACATCAAAAATACCGCTAATGCGGAAGCCAGTTAGAATTCGATAATTGGTTCCCAATCACAGCCGTGCAAAACCGGAAACCGTAGCATCGGATTAACGGTTACTTTTGCATAGTAAATATTCCATTCCCATTAAAAACCGTGAGGATATCAGGGTTTCCGGATTATCGGCAACCGGATAAACGCGGCTCCACTGTACCTGCATACCAAGTTTCTACAAGATCCAACAAAAACAAGTCATATTTATGTATTTTACTAAGTCAAGGGTAATAACTCAAAAACCGTTTGTTGAAATATCGTCAAATTTGAACTTCATTGCCTTCTGATCAATCCCAATGATCACACCAAGTTTCATCAAAATCTATTGAAAATTGAAGCTTCTAATGTGCAAACTACCAAATTTTGATGCAAATGTACTAAGTCAAGGGCAATAACTCAAAAACCTGGTCATTAAAAAATCTTCAAATTCGAACTTGACTGGCATCTTACCAATCCAAATGCTCACACCAAGTTTCATCCAAATCCGCTGAAAATTGTAGCTTCTATTGTGCCCACAACAAAATTTTGACGTGATTTTACTAAGTCAAGGGCAATAACCAAAAAAATCGATTGAAAAATTGTCAAATTCAATCAAAAACGTTCATCGAAGATCGTCAAATTGGAATTTGTCTGAAATTTTTTCATTATGACTGATCACACCAAATTTCATTTAAATCTGATGAAAATTGTAGTCTGTTTTATGTTTACAAACAATATTTTATACGTTATATGTGGGTGTGTAAAAATTTAGAAGGCATTTTAAGCCGGAAGAAGACGGACATAACATATGAATGTGTCAGTAGTTAGCCAATGTCTAAAAGGGGAAGCTCAACAAAACTTAAGTCATAAAATTAATACTGTGGTTTAACTGGAAGTAGACATAAGACATCAAATAATTAAAAAAATAAACTAGAGCCACACGTTGCACAGAGTTGGACTGAGTTGGACTTTGCTAATGTGGGAAATTGCAAGAGACTCTGAAAATATCAGCTTTTTACGTTAATTAGGTCACGTGCCAGAACAGTCTAAAGTTAAGACATTTTCTGTCTTTGGATGGTTGTTGTCAGACATCATAAATGAAAGTATCAGCGAATAGCCAAAGTCATTAAACTTTGACCCTGTAAAGCGAAATGTCAACAGAGGTCAAGGTCACAGGATATATCTCTTAAAATTTTCAAAATGCATACGGCTACAAAACTGGAAGTTGGACATCTAATATGAAGGTATGAATAGTGGTTTTTAACCTTTGATCCTACAAAAGTTAAGTCCAAAGTTGCAAAATTTGGCTGTTTTCGGACAGCCATAAAACTGGAAGTAGATGTTGGAGGTCAAATATGAAAATCATTTGATGGCCAAGGTCAATGACCTTTGATCCAATGAAGGTCAAGGTTATCAAAGATCAAGGTGATGAGATATAAGCCTTAAAACCTAAAAAATATTAAACCCGAAATTGCAAAAAAGCAAAAGCGAAATGAAAAAAATCGGCTTCCTAGTTTTTGTCGGCAATCCTTTACAGAGTACATACACAGCAAAATTAGACACGTCCAATTTTTCCCTGAGGCCCCATTTTGTGTTTTACAAATGTGCGTCATATCAATATGGCAGCCAAATAATCTATTTCGGTCTGGATTTTATTTTAAATTGAATGTTGAATTTTATTTACTAAAGATCAGCCAAATTTTGTTGACCTACATAATTTACACCTGAAGTTAAAGTCAATTTCACTATTAAACTTGAAGTGAAGTCAAAAGTTTCACTGTACCATGTTCTTTACTTAAGCGATCAGTCTTTGCATCTAAGATTTTTAGAAAAATCAGAAAAAAGAAAAAAAAAACAGTGGATTTTTCACATTTTCATTTTACCATCAGGTTATGACCCTGTAATCAATTAGTAGAATATCAGAGTTATTCCCCCTTATATTCCTATAGGTACCAACACATGCTATTTTCTTTTTGCAACTAAAGACGGCTGCATGGTATTTCAGCACAGCAAAGGCTTGTTCAACTAAGCAAAGTATTAGATTATTTGATACAAGCCACATCAAGCGTTTATCAAATGTCATTGATTTTTGAACAACTCGTAATTTCAATCATGACAATGGAATTTTTTATGTGGATTTGACAGGTTGGGGTGGTCTAAAATTACCAAATAACGCACATGCTGTCTCCATAAATATAATGATTTAATGGAGGAAGTAAATTTGGTACTTGGTTTAAGCGATCGGATTGTAGCCACTAACATTTCCATTTCCAAGAAGTTAGCTGTAATCAGTAATCAAATGATTTAGTATTGTTAAAGAAAGCTAAACTAAGCTGAAGCAAAATCAACTATTTTGTTACTATAACTAGGCTAGTCACAGATTGTGCTGAAAAGGGAATATTATACTGCAGTGGATAACAGATGACACTTCCATTTGTAACTGCTTGTGTGCCCGCACATTTAGTGTGTACAAGGTCTCTGACCAAGACTGCTTGTGTGCCTGCACATTTAGTGTGTACAAGGTCTCTGACCAAGACTGCTTATGTGCCTGCACCTTTAGTGTGTACAAGCTAAAAAATTAAGTTTGAAATTGTCTCCGATTGTTTTATTGTTTGCATTGTTAGATTCCTATTCCTTTCAATTGCATGCCCCGCACGTGATTATTGATTTGGAAGGTGGAAACAACCAACTGGAGATATTTGTCTCATCGTGTGCCCGAGCCAGTTGTTGAAACTCAAGACAAGACTTAAATCGGCGAAAAAAGTCTCTGACCAAGACCGCACTTTAAAGGCACAATTCTTGCCTGATTTTGATAAAACTTTATTATATTATTCAATATCACCCAAAAAGTTCAAAATAAGTGTATGTCTGATGGTTGAATATTTCATACTGGTGATTTTAACTGTAGTCCTACTGTCAAATATTTTTATTCAAAATCAAAGCTGCCAATGAGTGTATATTATCTTGCCTGGCAAGCTACCTTATGAAATTTTTGACAAACATATTCAGGTCTTTGAATGAATATTTATGAAAATAAACTTTAGATATAGGAATGACAGTTGACTAATGAAAGGAAATTTCCACATGGGTGTAAGATAACTTTAATTTCAATGACAAATAAGGATTGCATGTGTGTTTGTTTGAAAAAGACTTGAAGTTAAAGAGCAAATGGAAATTACCTTGGACAATTTCTTAAGAGGTGCACCATTTTGGAGGGTTGATTATATGTAAATAGTCTTCAGTCTTCTACTAGAAATGTACGAAATCGTATAATTCGTTTAAGAATACCTGAAACTAGGAATTAAATGTTCTATTTCTATACATGTCTATTCCATATAAGGCATTTTTTTAACTTTCAAATGCAGATAATTCTGAACACACGTGGATTTGAAGGCTTCAACTGTGAAATTGAGTTGTGAACAGTATTACTGATTAGCCAAAAAATGACCCTTACTGAGCCCAAGGGACAGGGGAGACATTCTTGTGACCAGCTCTATCTACATATTTACAACTTTCATTTATATCAAGTAAAATGCTCTTTGAATATTAAATTTCAGGCGTTGACAGTGAACAATGAAGCAAGAAAGTCATCTACTGTTGGTGAAGTAGTAAATCTCATGTCTGTTGATGCCCAAAGAATTCAAGATATAACAGGTTATCTGTGGATGACATGGTCAGCGCCACTTCAGATAATACTAGCAATGTATTTATTATGGGGCACTCTGGGACCATCTGTTCTAGCTGGATTGGGTGTAATGGTGCTGTTGATGCCAGTAAGTGGGTTTATAGCTGCGAAACAAAGAAAATATCAGATAAGCCAAATGAAACTGAAAGATCAAAGAATAAAATTAATGAATGAAGTTTTAAATGGAATAAAGGTTGGTTTTAATTATGTTTTTATTTTAGAGTGCTTTATGTAAAAAAAAAATTTTTACTGATATAAATTTGTGTACAGTATACAACTCTATGTTATGGTTTCAGGATTTCATGTTGCCAATCACTTTCTGCATTTATTCCAATTTCTCAGTGTAATATTTATTTCATCCTAGGCCTGTACAAGGAGAATCAAACCCTCCCTTTTCTGAAATCTAAAATATGACTGAGATTATCTTTGGTCTAAATAAAATTTCAACTGATAAAAATATATTATGGAAATTTGAATTTAAGGATGAAATTTTTGGTCCAATTTATAACATTTAACAATAATTAAATCACGATTCCGTTTACACGGTATCATGCAATTTGATTGGATAACAGTGGTCACATGAATTCTGTTTATATCTGTGTAAACGGAATGTAAATATAAGCTCTGCTCCTTTACAGACTACTTTTTGACAGAGTTTGATGGACGTGGTGGCCACAAAAATTATTTAAATTCTAGTTAATGCTAACGTCCGATCGTAATGTTCACAGGATTGCATTTGCCTAATATTGTTGTATAACTTAAAATATTAACCTGAAAATAGTACTGATAGTCTTAGACTGACCTTGGGTTAAAAAAAAAACCCAACCGATGAAAAAAACATAACTGTCTGAGCAAAGTAAAAAGTTTTTGAATTTTTTCTATTGTTTTTATGAGTATTGGAATAGCAGCCTCATAATGGTACTGTTAGTCTTAGAATTACTTTGCTTTGATAAAAATGTAAACAGAAGCACACATTATGTCTTCGAAATTTGCTTTTACAGTGGCCCATTTTCAGCGAAAATTTGTGACTTTTGAAGGTTGAAATTTCTAGGAGGGAAATGAGTTTCATTCTTTTATCAACGCAAAGATATTCTAAGACTATCAGTACTATTTTGAGGCTGTTATTCTAATTCTCTAAAAAAAAACATTCAAAAAATCTTTTAATTTACTCAGACAATAGTTGAAAATATGTATTTTAGAGGGAAATTTTCTTCAGTTCTGAAATGTAAGTCAGTTTCACCAAAAATTAATGGATGTGTTTATATCAGTTATGAAATTTCCAAACATTACATTTCTATGAACCCAAAGACATTTTAAGACGAATAACATGCAATTGAAAATTTATGATATTGTGGATATTTGTTAAATGGGAGAAAATAAATTCAATTTTGGGCTTACTGTCATCAGAAAGTAGTCCTTTCTTAATAAGATGATATACAATAATGTGACTTAATGCAACAATCGGAGATGTCTTTTTCAAACATTTAGGGCATGTCATCTCAGGTAAAATGGTATGTAACAAGATACCCAACAAAATAATAATCACTTAAAGAATTTAAAATGTGCTTGCATGTTAATATTCATCATTATCGCTTACGTTTTTTACCACCCCTAATCATTGAACATTGAAATGAATGACGAAGCGATAAAATATGAATATTATTTACCTGGAACAAGTATACTTTTGATAAATCCTGACCGGACATGTTTTTATATGTGTATGTTCTGGCAGGTGAGTTCATGTCATATGACCTGTAATATTGCGGCATATGCAGTAGATGTAATTGTTTGTGAAATCTGTATTTAAGTAGGTTAATGGGCCTCAAGCAGTCCAATGCATTCAATAATGACGTAACATGCTGACCTTTGGTCCTTGTGTCACGATCATTATGATTATTGGACTGCTTGAGGACATTAACCTATACATATACTTAAATCTATTAAACGGAATCCTTGCCATTACAAATCACAAAGTCACAAAATCTTAAAAGTTTGATAATGTTTTTTTCGGAGTATCTGGTTTTTAATTTTTATGTTTTCTGCCAGTAAGCTTAAGGCAATATGATGCCAATCTAGTTTAAATGGGACATTCCACTATTTTTGTAGGTTATAAATATTTTTGGCTCAAATTTGTGAACACCATACCCCAAAATCTAGAGAAATGTGTGCTTTGACATTTGAAAGTTTTCACTAACAGTCAAGTAACCTAATTTCATGCTGACCTATTTTTCGTGCATCTCCAGAAATAATAAGTAATGTTACAATCTAAAGGATTCCATGTCAGCAGAAAAATTCTGCTGTTGTTTCAATGACTTTTAGCAATAAATCGTGCTTACGTTTTACATATCTTTTTTTTCAGTCACTATTTGTATTTTTTAAAACATTGTTCTTTGAAGGAATTATGTTATAATGAAATATTATTAAAGATAAATAATAAGAGAAGTAAAAATTATACCACTGCATATCCATAGAATGTGTTTTTCTCGACTTTTTTATAGATCAAACATTGTACACGAAAATAGGTGATGCATTTTGCTTCTGTTGGTTACTCATGAAATATGGGTTAATTTGAGAGATTCATAAAGAAAATCGAAACAAACCAATTTTAATTGTTTTAAAGAATAGCCTATCTGAGGAAACATCTAAGACGTAAACAAAATATTTTTCAAAATTTTGACGAAATTCAACGTTGAATCCTTAGTTGCACGAATATAGGTTACACTACTGTCATTTTTTAAAGCCAAAAATATTTAAATAGTAAGTTTTTGAATGAGACATTATTCATGTTTGAATTTGATGAACTGTTTCAGGTTTTTGCCTTGACTTATAGATGATTTTAAGATTATTTGAAAATTCATTATTAAGCCACTAAGGCCATACCAAAATAATATTCTGTTCGTCGGGAATTCCGTACCCGATTTTCCGTTATCGAAATTTTATTTTTAAAATTAAAAAATAATATTCCGTATGTATCAAAAGAGCTCCCGTATGTAAAATTTTGAAAAAAGAATTTTTAATTTTAAAAAAAAAATTATATTGCCCGTATGTCCGTACCTCTAAATTGATCAGATAACATGATTGTTTAGCTCTCATTTTTAGTTTCATTTCTATTTCTCTAAGCCTAAAATTTGGTAGCAGGAGTAACAAATTGCGCCCTCTATTTCCGTTTGTCAGTTTGTGGACATCGTGCGACAATTATAGTAGAACATGTTCCAGCTGTTGAAAGAGTGAGTTCGTACAGTAGTTTAGGCCCTTCGCTGAAGCAAGAACATTTTCTCGACGACCGAACGCATCGAAATTCCGGAAGTTGATAATTATCAGAAATAGGTATGGCCGATGCAGTGCTAGAATTAATATTAGTATTTGTCTTTTTGACCAAAATGATTTTAGTAATCAAAATTAGGTCACACCAGAAACTTATTTTGCCATACATGGCGTTTGATGTTGAGCCTGAAAACACTTTTAAAGATGTTTATGATCTGGCATCTGCAGGAATTCAATCGTGCATATCACAGATCCCAGAAAAAGTGTACATCAAGGACAATATGGAAAAATCAGGCGGTGTCTTAGTTACACTTTCGTTGCAAATTTCTCTGTGTGATGAACTGAAATCCAAGGTTGTGGACTTTTTAATTAACTTGCCTTCTCATTCTTCGTCTGAAGAACCTGTTTGTAATACTTCCAAAAGTGATAAAAATGTGTTCGATTTTATGATGGCATCAAGAAAGACATTAATGTTTCCTGAAAAACCTACACCACCAGTCTTTGACAAAACCTTAACTGGACCTCAAAAACTATTTTGTGATGTGCTAGATTGGTGCAAAACAATAGATGATGACTGGTCAAAAGACCAGTTAATCTGTGCAAAAGAAATTTTGTGGAAGATTACAAATAAATACTATTAATTGTTATTTTATCTGAATCATCATTCAAAATCATCCATGCTGGAAAATTTTAATGGTACGAAGGGACTTTTTTTTTTTTTAAATTAAAAAATATTATATCGCACCAACCAAATCAATGATTACTAATTTCGACATTTTTTTTGTAAAATTAAAAAAAAAATTTCGTTCGCTCGTACTTTTTTTTTTTTCAAGAAATCCCGAAGAACAGAAAATTATTTTGGTATGGCCAAAGGACTTTGTTATCATTTCTTACAATTCTGGTAGTGGGTGTATGTTACCTTGCCTGGCAAGCTATCTTTTAAGGAAATAAAACCAGATGCCAACTCTTTCTAATAATAATAAAAACACTCTTTATTTTCTTTTGGTCAGAATTAGGCCCCTCTCACCAAAGTGACATTGTCCTGTCAGCCATTCAGCCCTTGGAGATTTCACTTCTCCACTTGTTGCACAAGAGCTTTACCAACACAATGCTTATATTGAAAATGTTACTGTAAAATCCTAAATGGAGAAAATATTACTTATTGATTTATCATAGACAAACTTTCTGTCTTCTTCTTTTTTGTTTATTTTCAAAAATACTTTTCAGGTTTTAAAATTGTATGCATGGGAGTTGTCATTTCAAGCAAAGATTCTGGATATAAGAAATCAAGAACTGGATATTTTAAAAAAATCTGCATGGCTTAATGCCTTTGGTACTTTTACTTGGACATGTGCACCATTTTTGGTGAGTATGAAAATTCATCAAAGTTATTCTTACCAACATATATTCCCATTAGAGTGGAAAATACTTTAAATTACAATATTGTCCTGTTGATTCCACTAATCGCCTTTATTTATTTTTTCCTGAAATATTGTGGGAAGATGACTTATGCAAGGTCACCAGACTTTCACTTGATGACTGAAATTAAATGCCACAACCATGTAACCAAACAAAAAGATGTTTTGTAATGTTAATGAGTTGGTTTTATTTCTTGTAGGTTACATTAGCAACATTTGCTACATACATTTTATCATCTGACCAAAATTATCTTGATGCGCAAAAAGCCTTTGTTTCCTTGTCATTGTTTAACATATTAAGATTTCCAATGAATCTTCTACCTATGCTACTTTCCTTCATTGTTCAGGTGAGTTTTTTTCATTATCAATTTATCTTGTATCAAATAAAGCAATAGACTGAAAGGAGCATTAAGCAGGAATAAATGTGAGCAAATTTTATTATATACCCACATGAGATGGGGACAATCACACTAATAATGACTAGAACTGTTCCCTTAACAGTACTGATGCAGGTCATGCTACAACAAACAGGTACATACAAAGGTGAAAATATTAAAGGCAAAGGAGTGCCATTCTTTTTGACCAAACATACTTTAGTCTCAGAAACAGGAATTTTTTAAATAAGCCAATCAGTTATAGTGTTAACAGCTTACCATCGAAATTTGAGCCTTCAAATCCATGTGTGCTAAGAAATAGCCGCGATTGAATGTTAAAATGAACACTCTGTTATATACAGAAAAGACATATATAGAAATAGTGAGTAAAATTCCCAGTTTGAAGCATTTTTATCATAATTATCCGATTTTCTACATTTCTAGTACTTCTGTAGACTATTTACCATACATTTGTGTTGTTGATCCCTTGTAATGTCAGTTAGGACGGATGAGGTGTGGCAGGCTGGTGCTCCGTAATATGAAATAGATTGCTGACGTCTCTGATCTGCTCATATACAGTTCACGAAGAAAATGACTTGAATGCTGACTTTAATGACTTTTATGACTTTTATGACTAGACATATTTGTTGACCAACATATTTTCTATGGTGAACAGTAAACAGACTTCGATATTCTGAAATGACATTATGACAATAATAAGACTCTTAAATTGGACAGTAGATTGCATGACTAACATTCCCAAATAGCAGAAGATGCTAAAGGGAGACAACCTTAATCCTACCAAGGTGACAGGTAAAAATATATGACATGGCGACACAGGTTATGACAACAATATGAACTTGTCAAAAAATACAGTGAATTGACATGATGTGATAATTGAATAATAAGTATGACTTCGACAAGATTATAGAACCTTAAAAATATTGACATGACTATTGCGATTGACCTAGACTTCACCGGAACTAGTTTCCCATTTGACTACGTTGTAAATTCTTTCATATTGAGACTAATATTATGCATAGACCAATACATTACAGAACAGGACGAATGCTTAGTAAAATAATATAATACCTGAAAATAGTGATCATCCTGCATAAATGATGTTTGGTCATTAAGACTAGAAATGTAGACTGATTCAATGACTATGAATGAAAAATGACAATAATGGATAAAAAGATGAGGTAATGCACAAGGATTTTCATATTGGCTAACTAATGACTTCCGTTGTAGATTAAATTCTAAATGCGAAGTAAAAATCCGACTTAATCTGAACCTGCACAATATGCGAAGACTTAATATCGATTCAGAACAATGTGTAAGGTCAGGAAAAAAAATATGGAGATTTGCCTTGAAAAATTTGGAGATTGGATGAAAAGTCGGGAGATTTTTCCAAAGGGCGTAAATTCGTGATTTTGAAACTCCAAATTGATACTTTTGTCTTTTTTTTTTTAAATAAGCCTTAAGCCTTGTAAATTAACTAAATTGATCATAGTCTTACATGACACAGTGAAATTAATTAACAAATCTATAAAAGGGATAGGCCTACTCAGGCAAAATAATTCTAGAAATAGTGCCTGATATTTCAAATTTAGGGGCCCAAAAAATTTTAATATTGTTATTCTTCAGTATTGATTGAATCAAAAATAATGTCAAGGTGAACTGATGTTTGAAAACAAGAAAGCAAGCATGATCCCAGCCCTCTAAATTAAATGGTTCCAGTAGGCCTCTCATCATACATGCAATAGCATATTAAAAAATCAGTATTTTCTGAACGCAATATTTAGTAAATCATATGTACTAGCAATGTTACTTTTTCCAAAGGTGTAATTCATGACATCTTAAATATCTCCATTCCTATCATTAATGAATTTTCCTGCAACACTTTCACGAAGTATTGAATTGAAAAAAAAAACAAAAAATCGGTAGAATTGGGTATCCCATCAGTAGAGCGGTAAAAGCCCGACAACATCGGTAGAATACACATGTATGCTATTTACGTAAAGACTAAAAGCAACCCCCAAAATGGCACATCTGTCCCTTTACGGCCTTGCATGCACATAACACAAATTCAATATTTCCATCAAATTCAGAGTTGGATTACACAAATACTTACAGAGTTTGATAATTGAATAAGAAAAAGAAATTTGTAATGCGCATGCTCGGAATAAATTATATTGACACAAAGTTTTGTACTGGTCCATTTTTAGTTGATCCAAATAATGTGCATACTCTATAGGACAAAAAATTTCATTTGGATCAACTAAAAATTGACCAGTAAAAAAGTGACATCATTGAACTTTACTGATATATGTGTCTGTCGCTGAGGAGAGGAGCCTTTAGGACTACTTAGTTTTTTCTATAGCAGATTAAATTTTTGAATGTTTACACATGAAATGTATATTGCCGTCACCCATGTACGTCTGTCGGTGCTTAAACAATCTACAAGGCACAATTATTGACTGATTTAGACGAAACTTGGTATGGTTGTTTATAACCACCTAAAGATGAACCTTATTAAAAACAATCCAATAATATTTAGTATGAGTTATTGCCCTTGTTCTTGAAAGGCTCGTAAACACTCTCAAAGGCGCAATTCTTGACGGATTTTGATGAAACTTGGTGTGATTGTTTGTTTTCACCCAAGGATGAACCCTAGTATTGAAAATCAGTATAATCGCAAAATAATAAGTATGAGTTATTGCCCTTGTTCTTGAAAATAAATTAAATTTTTATCTCGTAAACACTCTAGAAGGCACAATTCTTGATGGATTTTGATGAAACTTGGTGTGAGTGTTTGATATCACCTAAGGATGAACACTATTGAAAATAGAATTAGTTATCGTGCTTGTTCTTGAAGTTGCGTTCAAATTTTAGCATGTAAACAGTCTAGAAGGCACAATTCTTGATGGATTTTGACGAACCTTGGTAATATTATTCAGTATTGCCTCTAAAAGTTCAAAAGAAGTGTATGTCTGATGGTTGAATATTTCAAATTGGTAATTGTTACTGTACTGCCAAACATTTTTATTTGAAATCAAAGCTGCCAGTGGGCTATATTACCATGCCTTGCAAGTTATCTTTTTAATTGAAAAATCACAAAGTTTTATGTGATATATGAATGATACAGTCGAGTAACCTAATTTCGTGGAAACCTATTATTCATGGATTTCCGGAAATGATTAATAATTTACATGAGCGACCTTGCGTGACCTCCGAATTAGTTTGCTTTAATAAACATGGGTTAATATCAGCTGGTAGAATGAATCCAGTAGTTTCAAGCAAGGTAAAATGTATTAATGTATCCTTTGACAAATACAAAATGGCGAATTTCAGTTATTACCAAACGTCACCATTTTTTAACGGCCGAATTTCCTAATAATCCCAAGCCGTAATCGGAATTCCAACTGTCGTCTGCTAGAATGTAGTCAAACGAATGAAGTCACGTGATCAACTAGCGGATTCGTGTCAGCAGAAAATTTCTATGGAACACAAAGTGGACCATATTCTTATGTTGTTTCAATGACTTTAGCAATAAATCACGCTACGTATCTTATTTTGTCGGTCACTATTTTATTTAAAATCGTGGATCTTTGAAGGAATTGTCACTAGTTATAATGAATTGATATTAAAGATGAATACTAAGAGAAGTTAATTATACCACTCGGTATCCATATAACGTGTTTTTCTAGACTTATTTATAGTTCAATCATTGTACACGAAAAGAGGTGACGCATTCTGCAGCCGTTGCCAAGTTGGTTGCTCATGAAATATGGGTCAAAGTGAAGGATTCATAAAGAAAATCGAAATAAACCAATTTTAATTATTTTGTAGTATATCTGAAGAAACATCGAAGACATAAAAAAAAAATTTCGTTTTTTTAACTTTGACGAAATTCGGTGTTGAATCCTTATATCCACGAAAATAGGTTACACCACTGTATATGTAATTTACCAGTAAATTAGATAGTTTTTTTTATCATCTTATGCAATTTCTGCTGTGTGTATGTATACTTTCTAATAACATGTCTTTTCTACAATGCTATCATTACTTACTATTATATTTCTTTCATTTAGGCAAATGTTTCAGTGAGTAGAATTGGTAAATATTTGCGACATCATGATCTTGATCCCAATAGTGTTACTTTTCTCAACCAATATAGTAAGTATATAGTTAATAGTCTTGTCATAGTAGCCAGCAAATGTCAAGAAAAAGATTCCATTAAAAATCTATACTTAGTACACTTTATTGTTATTGTTTATATGGAAATGTTATGATGCTCGTGTAAAGATATTCTCGTTATCCTTTGCAATCTTAACGGCGTTTATCGGAGACCACCTTACCATATCCAATGCTTCCTTAACAAGCTCTGAGCTAATTTTCCCCTGGGTAAAAGCTCATCAAGTATACCTTTCCGGTGTGACAAGGCTATAAAGAATGACAATTGTGAACATCCACAGACAATTCAAAAAAATACACATGAGCATTCAAATCACACATAAATCATGGCATATGAGTCTAAGCTCAGTGGCATGAAAACCCTCACAGAGTCGCCACATTTTGAAATCAACATCAACAATTGTCAACCCATTAAGTCAGTCTACCCCATATTACATTTTTATATGCCCACACATAAGATTGGCGTATATTGTAATCACCCTGTCGGTCCGTCTGTCCGTTCAAATTTGGTTCTTGCTCACTCTACAGGCAACAATTCTTTACAGATTCTTTTGATTTTGTATCAATGTCATTATGAACATGATCCCTATTGATTTTCATGATGATCGGATAATTATTCACCGAAATATAGTGTATGACTTGGCGTTTCACTCTATTAGCTATATTGTAAACACGCGTCAAAAGTTGTTTTTTTTCCCTTGATTAGAGCTGTGTGATTTAATTGTTGTATTTGGGTTATTGATATTGATTTTAAAAAAATTTGTGGAATTACTCAGCATAAATAACTGGCATATATGTAATAGAATTCAAACTAATAAGATTAGTTTTATTATTTCTTGCCTCGCAAGCTATCTTGACAAAAATTTAAGAAGAAATGGAAACATGATCTTGTCTAAACTTGTGAACTCTCCATATCCACAGCTTTAGTTGTCCCTTTATTTTAACTTTTACTCCCAAAAAACATATTGTACATAGTCAAACACAGAAACTTTTCACTGACATGTTCTTGTATTTCGAGAAACGTCAGTTTGATGTCCGCATTAGCCTATCTGTCATTGATATGGCACAACTTTATATAAAGTCTGAGATTTTGAAAATAACCAAAACAACCCTTTTGTTTTTGTATTCGTTTGTTGTGGTGAATATTTAGCTTAATGACAAAAGGTTAATACAGTAGCCTATACTCTGAGAACTCTGCCATTTTTAGCAATCCGACAAAATTTCTAGTTCCCAATTAATTTCCTTCTTATGTCTTATTCTATGTATCTCAAATTACAACACTAATCAGTGAATCCGACGGGCAGGAATAGCTGTATACTGCCAACATTTTAAATATTATCATGTGAAAAGATTGTTGATCTCAATTCTACTGATTAATAATAGCCAATGACCTTACTTCAAGATTAAGGTCATAGCCTTTAGATCAAATGGCTTGTGTCATATTTTCAGTAAACTTCTCAAACACCTCGAACATGGATCATGAGATCTAAGACATAACTTTTGAGAACAAACAACTGAACAGAATAACATGGGATAATCAAGTGGGACCAAGTGTAAACAAACAATGGGGTCGGTATTTTTTCTAACTAAATGATATAAACTTATGGAGAATTGAGACTTAAAATGATGGTAAGAGCTAAGGAAATATATACAGAAGAAGCCTTCGATAAGACTACATGTTTCACAAAAATGTTCGAAGTTTTCTTGGTTGGACTTTTTTTGAAGTGTACCATTAGGTTACAAGTAATCCGAAATTGTCGTTTTTTTTATACGCCCACATTATAATGTGTGCTTGTGAACGCAATAGAGACAACAGATTTTATCTGATTTGAATGAAATTTGGTGTGATCATTTATATTAATGAGATCTTGGACAAGTTCGAATTTGTTGATGAACAGTTTTTGAAGGGAGGGTTTGATTCTCCCAAATGTACAGGCCTATGGTGGAACAGATACTTTATTTGGGATTGAGGGTCTTGATATTGGGTTTTCTTCTGTTTTGATTCTGATGGCCCAATGGGCGAGAAGTGTAGTATCTGTTATGTACTGATTGTTTTTAGTTTACTAGGAACAATATTATCTTTTAAGTTCTTTTTTTGAATATGCAACTATCATTTTCTGCTTATGTGTATGTGTGTCAATATCATTATGAAGATGTGCACTATTGTATTTGGTGATGATCTGATGCGAGAGATATCGCATAAACCTCTGATATCGCGTTCATTAATTTTTCACTTTTTTGGCTCGTGCTCACTCTACAGCCTACAATTCTCTATTGATTCTTTTGTATGTGTGTCAATATCATTAGGAAGATATGCACTATTGAATTTGGTGAGGATCCGATGATTTTCTTGAGTGATATTGCATAAAACACTGATATCGTGTTTGTTTTTTTTCACTTTCTGCAAGCCTATGTTTAGTTTACTATGAACAATATTATCATTTAAGTTCTTATTTTTTGATATGCACCTATCATTTTCTGCTTAAAGACATGGGGGAATTTCTCTTGAAGGCTCTTATAGTGGGCATGAACTATCTTGCTTGCTGGTTGTATTGAACGGGACAACAAAGGGTGCTATGCCTACATTATGATGAATATTTAGTCCTATAGGTCTTGCTGTATTCAATGTCTCAATCCAATGGGCTTCCCTAGATTGACTTTAGTAATTTCATCTTCGGGCAAGTCAATTTATATATGCTCAATTGGGATTAGGGTGAGATCGTCTATTGAATGGTCGTCCAGATTGAAATGATTAGAAACAGGCTTGTCTTTCTTTAATTTGATGTCCGACCTATGAGCATTAAAACGAGTTCGTAAATTATTCTTGGTTTCTCCTACATATTGTTTGGGGCATTTCTTGCATGAAATTAAATATATTACATTCAAATGTTCACATGTAAAAGGACATGTTTTGCATTTACTGGACAAACATGGAGCACTCCTTAAACCTGGAGGTACTTCGGCATAAAGTCTGTTTTAGCTGCTATCTGTGCTAAGGTGGAATTTTTTATGTTTCGTAAAAATCGTTTAGAGTACCCACGCTCTTTCAGTTTTGAGAAAACAATTGTACAGGCTTGGTTGAAATCAGAAGATCTTGTGCAAATTAGATGAAATCTTAAAACTTGTGGCTTAATTATACCAGAAAAGGTATGCTTTGAGTGAAAGGAGCTCTATCAGTTTCTTTGAAATACACTTTAATATCCAGTTTATTTGTTTCTGCTATGGAATCTCCCTTAAAGACAGTGGTACCGAGAAAGTCTATGCTTTTGTCACTCACGTTTGGGGTTAGTTTGATGGAAGGATGGTGGTTGTTGAGAATTTCAAAGAATTCCCAAAACTGTTCGATAGAATAAGTCCAAACCATAAAAATGTCATCCAAAATTGTAAAAAGTGGGTCAAATGGACAGAGGGGCAATACCTCACGTTCCCACTCTGCCATGAAAAGGTTTGCGTACGAAGGGGCAAATCGTTTGCCCAAGTTTGTAAATATGTTTTACCATTAAATTTGAAATCGTTTCCACTAAGACAAATCTCTAAAAGCTGTAGAATTGCATAGTCGGGTCTGTTTGGATCTGGGTTTCTATTAAAAGCTTTACGAACTGCCGTTAAACCAGTAGTGTTATCGATATTGGTATACATAGAAGAAACGTCGATAGAAATTAAAATAGCATTAGAGGGAACTCGAAGATTTTTTATTTTATTGACAAAATCGGTTGTGTCTTTAAGGTAGGCGCGATGTTGACATGCTAGAGGTAGTAAGAAATGATCAATGTATTCTGACACTGCATATGACTCACTACCACAGTCAGATATAATCGGGTGGCCTTTAGGGATTTTATTCGAGATAAACCACTCCTTGGTTGCATTCTTATGGATGGTCTGAAGTCTCTGAAAAAGGACAATTCTTTCGTCAACTATATCAATAAATATGATGTTCTCCTTTTATCTGAAACATGGGTGAAAAACGAAGACCTGTTGTCTTTAAAAGGATTCCTACCAGGGGTTTTTATTAAAGTGTATGGAAAGTCAATAATGGGCCACTTGACACCTACCGTGAATGTTTCTATATATCCTATTGTATCCAATTCCAATCTTATAATCGATAATAAAAATACATGTATAAGTAAAACAAAGACGATTTGTGTTTACAAAGACAGTCCGCCATTACGTTGAATTGATCACATGACCGCATGACGTCATTTTTGGAACCTTGTCAACCTAATAACCTTGATAGGCTATGTCAATATTTACGTTAAAATGCCGAAGCGCTGTGTCGCGCAATTTTGCAGCAATACCTGTAAAGAAAACAGTTTACACGGCTTTCCGAAAGATGCTGGTCTCCGAAGATAATGGGTCAAATTCGTACAATTGAAAAGGGCCGACTTCAAGGCGCCGAATGAAAACTCTCAGGCTGTTATTTGTGGGGCCCATTTCAAACCAGAATGTTTCTCTGGAAGCCTGATTGCAGAAATGGGTTTCAAAAACAAAAGGGACTTGATAACAGGCTCCGTCCCTACAATCCACATGGTGCCAAATGTAGAATCAGCCAAGATACAGGGACAAACAGTGTAACGGCCATGTGAAGCCAGTTCGACGGTAACAACAGCAGTAGTCCTAACACATCAAACCCCACCCCCACCGCTAAAGATACAAAGAAAAAGCAAAGCAATGCACAAAAGACAACTAGCCGAGGTATATTTCATGAATTTAATCTGGCTTTTCTGGTGAAAATAGCACATAAAAAGGTTCATAATACAAAAAATATAATAAAGACCCAGTAGGTCTAGGCTTACACCTACAAACGAGTAGGGCCTACGATCCGAACCGCTAAACAAAAATCAAAATCGATATAAAAGCATTGTGGCAATAGGCCTAGGTCTACATGTTCTGAAATTGATACGGAAGAGCAATGCAGTGAGGATATAATTGAAATTGGTTGTCAGAATTGTTCTCAGACAACCCGTTTCAATCATAACATCCCTGCATTGCCCCTCCCTATATATTATCCCCACCCTCCCTTGAGATAGACGTGTTTGGCCCATAGCCAGACTCGACTGCCCAAAAGGGTGGGACGGATAAGTAATATATACGGAGGGGCAATGCAGTGATGATATAATTTAAATTGGAACTTTTTCGGACAACCCATTTCAATGATATCATCCCTGCATTGCCCCTCCGTATATATTACTTGCCTCCCTGAACAATCAAGCCTGGCTATGGGCCTAGTGATAACTTGATCGAACAGCTAGAGTAGATTAGACTCGAATACTATATATTTTTTCTCCTCAATGTGGTCTGCTGGTATAATGGGTGTTGTTTCATCCTTCTCCTCCCTGGTTTCGTCCTCAGCTTCCTTGATCGAGATGCCCGTAGGACCTGTTATAAGTGTCCATTGATAAAAATTGTGGCTGTCACATTGACACTCAGGTGAATTATGCTGCTATTTTCTTTCAGATCCTTCAGGAAGCGGATGCCCGAGCCGGAGCCGAATTGGAAACAGCTAATAATGTCCAAGCACACATGATTGATACAGGGATGCAAACCGAGCCGGTCTCTTTTACTTCTGTGCCATCTAGCAGCACCCACAAGAAATGCCGCCAGATACCTGATGATGCTGCTTGTTTGGTGAGCCCCATCAAGCCAGAATCACCAAAGGCGAAAGACTGTGACCCGGACTATCATCCTACGGACATTTAAATTAAGGAAGCTGACGATGAAACTAAGGAGGAGAAGGATGAAACACCACCCATTAAACCTGCAGACCATATTGCGGACAAAAAATATATAGTTTTCGAGTCTAATCTCCTCCAGCTGTTCGATACTTGCCCACATTGTGCCCACCCGAGTCAGGGCCATATTGTTGACAAACCAAACAGTGGCTTTGGGACAATGGTCCGTGTAGAACAGCGATGCATGGACTGCGAGTTTACTCGTAAATGGGACAGCCAGCCAATGTTGAAGCATATGCCCCTTGGTAACCTGATGTTATCTGCTTCAACCCTTTTCTCTGGCAGTCAAGTGCTGCGCATGTTACATATTTTCAATGTAGCTACGTACAGTCGACAGACTTTTCAGCACAACCAAAATGATTATGTCGTACCGACAATCATCAATGGGTGGAAAGAAAAGCAGGCAGTCCTGATCGCAGAGCTTAGGGAAAACCAAATCGGGGGTCTCCATCTTGCAGGTTATTGCAGAAATGACAGCCCAGGTCATTCTGCCAAATATGGTACGTATACCTTTATAGAACAAACATCATAGAAGGTGGTAGATCTGCAACAAGTACAAAGCAGTGAAGCTGGTAGCAGTAACGCCTGTGAATTAGTTGGTTTTAAAAAGGGGAATGTCTTTCCTAACGGAAACAGAACAACAAACTTGCAGCAGTCTGGTTACAAATCGGCACAGATCTATAGCTGCCTTTCTTCGGGACGATCTTAAAGTCAACAACCCCATGTGTGCGGAGATGGATCATTTCAATGATGTTTGGCACACTGCTAAGGGCCTTGGTAAGAAAATTATCAAGATCGGAACCAAGCAGCCAGAAGTCAACCTATGGAAAAAATCCATTGTTAACCACATGTACTTTGTTGCGGCAACATCCCCAGAAGAAAACAGAAGGGATCATCTCAAAGACAGGTGGCTTTCTCTGGACAATCACCTCCATGATATTCATGAACATGACCTTGACTTGTACCCCATGTGTGATCATGGGCACCTATTGTACGATAGAAACAAAGAGTGGTTGGTTCGTGGGACAGTGGGCAGTGTGATGCTGACAGACCTGCTGACATCAAATGCAGTGGTCAAGGATGTCCAAAATCTGACACCTCGATTCCAAACTTCCAGTCTTGAAGCATTCCATAGTCTTGTTGTTCGCTTTGCGCCCAAACACACCCACTTTGGTTGGCTCGGTCAATTGGCGAGGACTTACCTGGCGGCTATGCATCACAATGAAAACGCCAACAGGATGCAAGCTATAACAAGAAATGGACTGCCTCAATACCGTGTTAGTTTCCCCAAGTATAAATCTGGCTAACATACAGTACGTGCCACCAAAACTGAGCCCACACATGACTATGCAAGGTGGTTGATGCACAAACTACTGAAGTCCTACAATGAAAGTCCCGCCGCCCTAAGGAATTCCATACAAGAAATTAGGGATGAGCAGCCAGCACACCTTGCAGCTGCCTTTGTTCATCCAGACAAAGATGAAGCTGTGGCGCACCACACTACGAGATTTGCAAGGGATGACCAATAAAAATAATTAATGTAACCTTGACGCCTTTAAAGCCCCCTTCTCTAACCCCACTAACTTAAAACTAATCATATTTACATCATTAAAATCAGAATTGATTAAACTATTTATTGATACTGTCTGATTTCAATGCAATCCGATGGTGGCGGCCAACAACTCCTCAGCACCACCTCACTAACTGTCTGTATGCAGTATGTCTGTACATTCTGTAATATAAAAGTAACAAAGCACATATATTTTTCTGTTGATGTTGATTTATGCAATTATTTCTGTAACATTTTAAAAGCATCATGAAATATAATAATTGGTAAAGAATTATTTATTATACAGTACTCTACTTTTGTTTAAAATACGGGTATCATGCAAAAGTAATGTTCTTTAAATATGAAATGAAGAAAGTATCTCAAATATGTACAGTCAAGTAACCTAATTTCGTGCTAACCTATTTTTTGTGCATTTCCGGAAATAATTAATAATTTACATGTGCGACCTTGCGTGACCTCCGCATTTGCTTGTTTTGATAAACATGGGTTTTCTGTACAATGTCAGCTAGTAGAACGAATTCAGTAGTTTCAAGCAAGGTAAAATGTATTAATGTATACTTTGACAAATACAAAATGGTGGATTTCAGTTATTACAAAACGTCACCATTTTTTATCGGCTGAATTTTTTTATAATCCCAAGCGGTAATCGGAATTCCAAGTGTCGTCTGCTAGAATGTAGTCCAACGAATGAAGTCACGTGATCAACTAGCAGATTCCGTGTCAGCAGAAAATTTCTATGGAACACAAAGTGGGCCATATGTTGTTTCAGTGACTTTTAGCAATAAATCACGCTACGTATCTTATTTTGTCAGTCACTATTTTTTTTTTTGAAATCGTTGTTCTTTGAAGAAATTGTCACTAGTTATAATGAATTGATATTAAAGATAAATACTAAGAGAAGTTAGTTATACCACTGAGTATCCATACGTGTTTTTCTCGACTTATTTATAGGTCAAACATTGTACACGAAAATAGGTGACGCATTCTGCCACCATTGCCGAGTTGGTTGCTCATGAAATATGGGTCAAAGTGAAGGATTCATAAAGAAAATCGAAACAAACCAATTTTAATTGTTTTGTAGAATATCTGAGGAAACATCTAAGACATAAAAAAATTTTTAACTCTGACAAAATTCAGTGTTGAATCCTTATATGTACGAAAATAGGTTACACCACTGTACTAGGAGGAAACATACTCATTCTGTTCGAAGACCATGCCCTCTCCTTGATATTGCTGCTTGTACTGTAGATATGCTAGGTTTCCCCTTCCCGAAGAAATGCCTAACTGGCTCGAACTGGTAGCCCAGCACACCCCAAAACATTTCGTATTCATCTTCTTCCTCTTCGGACTGAGATGAACTGTGACTGCTTGACGAATCGTTTTCATTATAATACATAACTCCCGCCATGTTTGTTTATCTGTCAGTGTAGCGTTCCCAGAAACCACCGCGTCAAGTCCATAATTTACGTCACGCATACATTAGCATACATTCAGATATTTCCGGAACGTACTCTCAAATGCTTTCAATACTTCAGGATGGAGGGGTGTCCATGTGGATTTAGGAATAAACATTGTATTGTCATATTTTTCAAATCTGTGATTCTTATATGAATGTTGCATCTCTGACTTTGTTTGCTTTCTAAAATAAAGTGTATTCCTCAACTAATGATTACATAGAAAAACTGTAGTCTGGAATGGTTTAAATCAGATGTATATGTATAGTGTAGTAATACTATTGAAGAACAGGCATAGGAACTGGAAAAAAAAGCATATATGCCAACTCGCATAGATCATATCTGCTTACATCTGCACAAGAATGCATTTTGAAATTTACATAATGCCTTGCCAATTTTTATATGCCCACATGGAAATGTGTACGTATTTTGCCGTCTCCTCTGTCCGTCAGTCCTTTAACATTTCTTGTGAACACAATAGAGACTACAGTTTTCAACTGATTTTAATGAAATTTGGTTTGATCATTCATATTGATGAGATCAAGTTTGAATTTGACTATTATTCGATGAACGGTTTTTGAGTTATTGCCCTTGACTTAGACAAAACTTGTCAAAATTTTTTTGTGAACACAATAGAGACTACAGTTTGAAACTGATTTTCATGAAATTTGTTGAGATCATTGATATTGATCAGATCTTGGTCAAGTTTAAATTTGATGTTCTTTCGATGAACGGTTTTTGAGTTATTGCCCTTGACTTAGGCAAAACGCATCAAAATGGTGTGATCATGTATATTGATGCGGTAATTTGATGTATTTGGGTTATTGATATTGATTTTTAAAAATTTTGTGGAATTTCTCAGCATAAATAACTGGCAGTAAATATATATATATATCATTGAATTCAAACTACCGGTAATAAAATTTCTTTAATATGAGAAAATTCATACTTTAGTCACTAAAGACTGTTTTATCATTTCTGACAGCTGTCAGTGGGCGTATGTTACCTTGCCTGGCCAGCTATCTTGTAATATTGCCAATATTATTGGGATATCTCCTTCCTATTGACAATGTTTCACTCATTTACTTGATAATGTCAGATATATGAAAAGATTGATTTTCTCATCAACCTCACAAGTTATTGCTAGTTTTCATATATTGATATTCATGCTGCATGGTTCTGACTGTGTGTATATTTGATGACGCTTGGCCTCAATTGATGGCAGATTTTTACAATAATTTTGTTTTTTTCATGGTGAGATGGAACCCGTTAATTTATAAAACAGACACAGTAAAGCAAAGAGCCCCTCATTCACTTTTGTGTTGTCCTTTTCCTCTCTTTCAGTTTCAACAACTCAATGCATAGGCCTGAACGCATATTACACTCACTTTCCAAGTAAAATCATTTTCTAAAGAATTGCTTTGAACAGCAACCCATTAAAAAGGAATATCATTTCAAATGTCAAATAATCGAAAGGCCAAGCATACATGAAATCATATAAAGATGTATCAAATAAGATCCGAATTCCGCATAATTCTTCCCAATCAACACGGTGGCCATGTTGTTTATAATGGTAACGTCATAAGTTTTCCCCTATGACCTTTTGACCTGCACCGCTATATTGAAAATGACGTTGTGGTGTATGGTTAATAATTTGAGTGATTTATTTTTGTATTCCGATAAATATCGGCGAAAATCACTAATTTGTGAGTAGTTATGGAATCTCATTCCATAATTTTCCAAGAAATAGAAAACTACGATAGAAGTGGCCATTGAAGGTGAGAAATCAAGCTTTACATGCAAAATTGGACAAGATAAAGTATTTACGTGTGTGGCCAGCATTTTAAGCCCTCTGATTATGAATGAGATCTACGACATGAACAGACAGGATCGAAAAGAAGGAATGGTTTGCAAATAGACCCTGTGCTAAGTTTATTCCCATTCAGTCAAGAACCATCTACAACACAAGAAAGCAATGCGTTTACAAATAGAGAAAAATGCATGCTCTTGACCAAACAAAGAAAAGTCCATCAACATTTGAAAATATGATATTTGAAACCCATGCTGACAGGTCTGATGATACATATAGTTTACAGGCTGACAAACTTATGAGTTCAGGTATTAAAAGTTCATCTATTAAAAGTTCACCTTTATAAAGCTCCTCATATAAACCAACAAGTGATGAGGATAATATTACAGCGATAGGTAAAAGAAAATGACATTGGTGATAGTTTTTTGATTAAGATTTGAGTGACAATACAACCCAACATGTTCGAGTGAGTTTTTGCCAAGTAATCACAAGAATCACAATAACCATTTAAATAGAGCCAAGTGAATGCATGAAGTCATCAACATCAGATATCGACCAAGTTTGCATAATTCCACAAAAACGTACCTTTGTAAGAGGTGAGAGTTACAAGACATGCATTGACCTGAATACAGTTTCCAAAAATGTATTGTCATTTTGGACACTGATATCAATACAAACTGATGTCACTAACTCCATATGGTAATATTTCACAAACTACATGTTGCAAGAGAAAGGGAAGATTATCAACTGGGAAACAAAATAATAACGAGATGACAAGAATCCTTCAACAAGAGTGATGTCATTATTTTTCAATAGAATTGAAATTGAAGATAGGTGAAAAGTTTGAATAACAGATTTTTTTTTTTTTTACCTGCGCTCAGTAATATTTGCTCTGACAAAAAATGAATGGTGTAATGACAAACAGTACATTGGCAAAATAGGTTGATTTAACTTCCTCGCTGTGTTCCTATCTGTAATGACCTGATCTCATCAGACAAGATGGATCCATTTATTTTTCACAATGTGCCCAATAGTTTCTATGGAATTACCAAAAGTTTCCAAATATTTTTAAGGTCATAAATAGGTAAACAATTCGATTAGAAATTTAGAAACTTTAACTTTTTGGGTACTTTCAGGATATTGGTTTACTATCCTGAAGAAAAACAGTTTGTTATGAGAAATGTCTAAGGTTAAGCCCATTTTGACTTTATGATCATCGTCACAAGTAGGTTAGTGAGGCCAAACTTCAGGAGGCTGTAAAAAGTTCTCCCCGAGCCATTAGAAAACCAAAAACCATTTATGTCTCGGTTTTTTCCCCACAATCGCGACATTTTGGAGTAATTCTATCAAACTAACAACAATGAAATAGACTCAAGGAGATTTAGCTGTTCAGTAGCTTTAATAAAAAAGACTCATGGAAAAAAGGCTTTGAAGCAGCTGTAATGATATAAACTCAAAGAGCTTTAAAGTAACTTTAATTAAACAAATTCAGGGAGAAATAGCTTAATAGCTTTTAAAAACAAATGGACGTTTACGTAGCCTTAATGGATCTACGGCATATGAGACCATATTGGATTCTTGTCATGAGAAGAATGTTGAATCACAAAAGATTTTTTTCTTTGATTCTATTTCAATAAATCTACTAAAAAGCTAATTCTCCTTGAATCTATTTCATAAAAACTACTGAAAAGCTATTACTCACACAGGTTATGTTCATAAAGGTACAGAAAAGTTAACATCCTTAAAAGTTTATTCCGCTAAAGCTACTTAAAAATCTCTTTCTTCGAGCATATTTCAATCAAGCTATTGAAAAGCTACATTTACCAAAAACAAAGATATTAAAGTTATATAAAAGTTAGCTATATTTATTTATATATTATGAAATTTGGTTTATGTCGAACAGCGATAAGTGACATTTTATTACAGAAGACTATTTAAAAAAAATGTTTGTTGATTATATCTATGCAACTGTAAAGGATTATCAAATTGATCGATGTGAAGGATTATCGCGTTGATCAATTGACATGTGCCTGTTACTGAATCAAAAGAAACAATGTTACAGTTGTCTTTATTTATCTATCATAGGGTTTAATGAGCTATTAATAGCTGTATATAATAAATATTAAAAATCTCAGAACTCTCCATAATCCGACATATTTTTACTGTCTCAATACATGTTGGATTAAACTATACCTCTACTTCTGTGTGGGTTTATACTTTTAAGCAATATTTCATATATTTGGTTCTGTTTTTTTTAGCTGATGTCATACATATTGATAAAGGCACCTTTACATGGGACAAGTCCATTTCAAGTCCAACATTAAGCAAGTAAGTTTGAATTCTTAGTATTTTATTTGAAATGTTTGTTTTTGGGTGTCTGGATAATACGGTGGCTCACATATGACATATTTCACTTTTTATTTTGAATTAAAACCTTTATTTTCACCTGGGTGATTGTTTATTTTCACCTACTCTCTGAATACAATGATCTCTGAATTGAATTTTTTCTCTCATTTCATAAATATTCAAAATAGAATTTTCAATTATATGCCATTTGTCTTCGGGTCTATAGAAATATAAGGTTCAATGATTTTACATACTTTTCGAAAATCACTCAAATATTATTGTAGTCAGAGAGTAGGTGACTTAGATGAAAATATTTTTTATATGCCCACATGGAAATGTGGACATATATTGCCGTTGCCTCTGTCCATCACTCCGTCAACATTTCTTGTGAACACAAAAGAGACTACAGTTTTATCTGATTTTTATACGCCCACATGAAATTGGGGGAGTATATTGTCGTAACCCTGTCCGTCCGTCCACAATTGCTCGTAAAAACTCTACAAGGCACAATTCTTGACTGATTTCGACGAAACTTGGTATGGTTGTTTGTAATCACCGGTCACCTATTGAAAATCAGAAAAATTGAAAAATATTTAGTATGAGTTATTGCTCTTGTCCTTTAACAGGCGTTCAATTTCAGCTTGTAAACACTCTAGAAGGCGCAATTCTTGACGGATTTTGATGAAACTTTATGTGAGTATTTGTTATCACCGAAGGATGAACCCTATTTAAGATCAAAAAGAACAGATTTTGATGAAACCTGGCAAGCTATCTTAATGAAACTTGATGTGATAATGTATATTGTTCAAGTTTGAATTTGACAATCTTTCGATGAACGGTTTTTTTTTTATTGCCCTTGACTTAAAAAGATAGCTTGCCAGGCGAGGTAATATACGCCCACTGGCAGCTTTGATTTTGAATAAAAATATTTAGAAGTACAGTAACAATCACCAGTATGAAATATTCAACCTTCAGTTATACACTTCTTTTGAACTCTGTAGGGCGATAATGAATAATATTGAGTATGAGTTATTGCCATTTATCTTGAAAACGTGTTCAATTTTTAGCTCATGAAAACTCTAGAAGGCAAATATTCAATCTTCAGTGCGATACTGAATAATAAAACCAAGTTTTGTCAAAATCCGCCAAGAATCATGCCTTTTAGTGTTAAAATGTTAAAATTTGAAAGCGTTTTCAAGAACGAGGTCAATAACTCCTATCAAAAAATATTTTGATTTTTTTTGATTTTCAATCGATTTCATTCACGGGTGATAATAAACAATTTCCCCAAGTTTCATCAAAATCTGTCAAGTATTGTGCTTTCTAGAGTGTTTATAAGCTAAAACTTGAACAAGGGCAATAACTCGTACTATATATTTTTCGATTCTTCTGATTTTCAATATGGTTCATCCTTGGGTGATTACGAACACCACACCAAGTTTCGTCAAAAATCTGTCAAGAGTTGTCCCTTCTAGAGTATTTACAGAGAGTATAGATAGACGAGAGTGATCACCTCGCTCACGCCATTTTGTTTTCATGTATTGTGGTGCCATCTAGTGGGAGGGTATTCATATAGATTGCATTGCTCCAACATAGAGTGCTTCACAATTATTTTACTTAGATTTGCAAGTTTTCATCTATACTGGAATACACCAAAGACTTAAAGATAAATTGTCCTTTCACTCAATGAAATGTTATTCCTTTGGGTATTGATCAAGTTTAATGGAAACGGCAAACTCTGCCTGAAATAGACCAATAAATATCAGTCCTTACTCCTATGCATCAGTTAAGCCTATGATATAACATCCATCCACAATATAATCACAACACTTTTATAGCTATTTTATGCTATGTGCTATCATGTCACTCCAATAGATAATATATCTCAATAAAAAAAAAAGACTTGATATAAGATTTATCATTGTTTATTATAGGGAAACATTCCGTAGTTTCGAGGGTTGATTTAGGTCTTGAATATATGTAAATAGACTTGTGGGAGAGTTACAAACACCACAGATATACCTCATAGGTAAAGATGACAGATTTGACAAATTGTGTGAAAACTGTAGTCTAGTAATACAGTGTAGTGTTTTGAACACATTTTTCTTATAGAACATTACAACTTGTGCATAACAACTGAAGCTTTCCTACTTTTCTTACATTTCTTTTGTTCCAGTTCCCTACTTTGAAATTTACAAAAAATAATGAAGCCTACATCTAAGGTATAGCTGACAAATTGCTTTATAACTCCTCAACTTTGTTTTACTGTCGGAGTGCTTGTCACAAAGTTGTAATACAGTGTACGGAACTACGCCTTGTACAATCTTTAATAAGATGACTTAACACGGCTAACACTCCATTTTTTGTGAATGATTCTTTCAAAAACAAGTTCAATGCGTTTGAATAAATATATCAAAGAAACAGATGGTACTGTTAGAGAACCAAATGCAGTGTTGGTTTTGTGTTTATAAACCTTAAAATGGCACAACAGACTTGAATCTGACACTACATTATTATCAGAAATTGTGAGCTTGTTAAAACATTCCAAACAGTTATCATTAATCTGCAGCTTATTTACCACAAAACCAGAAACATAACACAGAACATTTTCAACTACAAGAGTTATAAGGATATCTTCTTCAATGCCTTCAATAGGAATATCTACGGCAAGCCTTGGTACTTTGGATGGCCTTTCTTTAACCTCCTCTTCAAGTTTCCGTTTGCTTTGTTTACTTTCCCTTGAAACAAAACTATTAAGAGATATCAACAAACTATCTTGATCATTTATGCAGTTGGCAGATGATATTGGGCTTAGAAAGATTTTACA
Source organism: Lottia gigantea (assembly GCF_000327385.1). NCBI lineage: Eukaryota > Metazoa > Mollusca > Gastropoda > Lottiidae > Lottia > Lottia gigantea. The sequence continues at coordinate 1,704,107 of NW_008707425.1, forward strand.
AGAAAGTGACTTATATGCATAGATAAATTCAATTGCTGAGGTTGAATCTATGCCCACCTTTTGCTCTAATTTGTGAAAAGAAATTTTCTAAACAGTCTTGATTGATACGATCACTTAGTATGAATTTGAAATTACTCTCAGATAATAGTTCCCTTAACAGCATATCAATTCCATTTAAACACAGCAACAGTGCATCAAAACATGGCTGTACAATTAGTTAGTATCATTTTTCTTCACTCGCCATTTTCCAACTATTTTCCTTCTATTTTACAGATATCTTCCTCTGAGGCTTTAATTGGTTTGCTTGTTGAATTTCCCCTTATTGTTTGAACATTCAAAAAGTCAAAAATGTCATTTATTTGTTTTAGGAAATTTGCTGTAGATGCAGTGACTTTTAGCAATAAATCACGCTACGTATCTTATTTTGTCAGTCACTATTTTTTTTTTAAAATCGTGGTTCTTTGGAGGAATTGTCACTAGTTATAATGAATTGATATTAAAGATAAATACTAAGAAGTTAATTATACCACCCGGTATCCATACAACGATTTTTTCTAGACTTATTTATAGATCAAACATTGTACACGAAAATAGGTGACGCATTCTGCCGCCGTTACCGAGTTGGTTGCTCATGAAATATGGGTCAAAGTGAAGGATTAATAAAGAAAATCGAAACAAACCAATTTTAATTATTTTGTAGAATATCTGATGAAACATCTAAGACATAAAAAAAAAATTCGTTTTTTTAACTTTGACGAAGTGTTGAATCCTTATATCCACGAAAATAGGTTACACCACTGTATAATTTTCTAAAGATGGTTAACTTTATTATAATCTCCCAAAAATTATTAGGAAACCCATCTTTCGGTCTATTGCTTAGGAATATCTGAGCTAAACTATTTACTATCAGTCTCAGTTTAAACTCTGGACCTCAGATGTATAATAAAAAATTCTCTACTTCTCTACATTTTGGATACTAATAAACTGTCAACCACAATTCACAGATCTAAATTAGTAAAATCATCTACGAATAACCTTGGAGATAAAAACAATGAAGTAATTACCCTCATAGGTGAAAATGGTGGCAAAAAAATATGCTTTGTTGTCAGTTTAGGAGCCATGCGGACAGGAAGACTTTTGTCAATTTTTCCACATCCTTCCATGAAGCTGTCTGAAATAAATATTAATAATAAATTGTTTTTTACATAATTAAGGAGAGTACATATTTTGACAATAGCACCAATTATGTGGTTTAAAATACATACAAGAATCATTATAGGCAGGAAATTGATAGACAATTTTTTGTGGATACAATAAGCAAGACAACCAATTTGTCACAGCAGCAAATCTACCATTATACATGTTTACCATATAATTTCTGATAGTCTCAAATGTAATAAAAGAAAAGAGTTTTAAATAATCAAATAAGAACACATACATGTAAAAATCACACCCATACCCATAACATCAGCAACAGTAACAAAATTGAAACTGGAAACAAGAACAAAAGAATAAACATGCCTTCAACCTCATTTTTAAAGAAAACATTGTCAATCATAAATTAAACAACATAGCTTTATATTCAACAATTGCCATGTTGTCTTCAAATTGAATTTCATTTTTTTTTAATGCATTCTGCACATTCTTTAAGATATGAGGGACATCATGAAATGCATAAATTTTCATTCTATTGAACTGAAAAGTAAACATTGATACATGTTTCTCAGACATCCTCATTTGTAAATGGCAAGATTACTTATAAATTACTTGTTAAATATATACAAACCATGAAATAAGGCTGTGCAACCCTTTATGTCAAGGTTTCTATAAAGCAATCTATTGCAGGAGCCTTGGTCGCAAACTATAGCAACTGGCTTTAGTTGGGTACTGCACACAGCCTGCAGAACATCAATTAATAAGTTTTTTAAAGTTTTAGCTGATGCAGCATTTTCACTGAAATAAAAAGAAAATGGTTGCTTCCAATTTTCAGCCAAACCAAGCATCATGAAAACTAAAGCTTGGTTGCAGGGTGTGGCAAGTCTTTCAGGCAGTTCAATTTGTCCGTATATTGCATCTCTGGCTGGGTGGTATTTAAGCTCTTTTTTCATACTCATTTCATCAAAGGTGATGACACAGTGCCTGGAAATGTCACTCATATTGACTACTTTCATCTTCAGTAACTCAACGATAAGACTGGAAACTCCTGGTATACTTGGAATACCTCTAACATACCTATGTAAAAAAAAATAAAAATGCACAAAAAAATGTGTTTAACTTTCTAAAAAAAACTTCTTAATATAAATTATCAAGAACTGAATTAGTTTTATTAAAAGTAAAAAAAATTGGATATAGTAAACTGGTGCCTCAACAATGGCATGTGAATAATAATTCAATAATAATTAAACTGATTCTGGCCGTTGTGTCTATATGTCTATAATATAAAATCACTAATATAACCTACCTGTTGAGAGTGCTAGCAGATGGCATCGTAAATAACGCACACAATGTCTGATTAGCTTTCCTACTCCTGAAGTATATCCCAAGAGCCATTGCCTTCTCATTCACAGTCCACCTGTAAGATCATAAAACAATTTATAACATCTACAAAAACACACATAAGCCATATTTTTTTCATGTTAGACATTATGAAGACTACGTCAAAATTTACTTGCAAATTGTGGTAGGTGATTTTTTCTGCAATCAGTGAATGCATCCTATTAAATCTTGGAAATAAAACATTTTACACAAAAATTCATTATCTATTGGTCATCTCATCAGTCACCTGTTATGGCCAAAATTAAGTGTAAAGTTTTTGCAAGCTTTTATAACTTATTATACCATTCAATCAAGTCTTTTCTAACCTTTTTCTTTTCGTGTGCAATTTCTCAACTGGCCCTCAAAAAACTTGGCTGTTGCTGGTTTCATACCAATATCCACAGCAGCCTGCACAATTTCCCCAGCAGAAAGATTATATTCTGGCTTTTGACGTGCTGAGATCAATTCAGTGTGTAGCTGTACAATTTTCTGAAATTCAATTTTAAACGTTTTCAAAACATATAAAGAAAACGGGGTCATTTGTGAACTGAATATCACACAATTTGTAGCAAAAGAGTAGGCGCCAAAAGAAAAAGCAACACGCACAAAAAATATAAAACGGTACATATTGAATTTTTAGTAATCTTTTAACTTCATTACTTAAAGCTAACATGAAGTCACAAAAAGGCGCAATACAAAACAAAAAAAAAGTATAGGTCTGTATTGGCCTAAGTCAGCTTGAATCGTTTGACTGAAGCCATACAGACCTTTGTCTTTGTCAACTTGAGAAGCAACCAAGCCTAGCGCAGCCTCATATATAAACCGAGCCGGTGTGTTTTCGTCTTCACTGTCAACATTGATTTCAACTGGACAACATCTCACAGCTCAAGAAGATTATAATCCGAAAATGTCCGACAAAGTAAATATTATATAATTTATACATTTCCACTGCATCCATTCCATCTCCATTCATCTCAAAACCCTTTATAAACAAATAAAACCATCGGTTTTTGCCACTACTCTATATTATAGGCTAAACAGATGGACTATTGCAATCTGTATTCAATTTCACAAGGACATTTCATCTCTTGCAATTTCACAACATGACATGTGCATAATTTTATGTATGAAAATGGTTGTACCCTACCTTTTCATGAATTATAATATAAGGCGTTCAGTGCAACACACCATTATATTGGTAAACGGAAGAATTTGTTGTAGCAAATCATAATCTTTTATTGATTATCAGAAGTTTCAATTCCATTATTCTACCCCTCTCTCAAAATTGTAAACAAAGGGACGTAACTCATTGCTTATCAGACTACAAAACATTTTGCTTTTTTTAGGAATTTGTCGATCGTATTGTTGAAGAGATATTTGATCAAGAACCAGAAGTTATTAGGTACTGATTTTCTGTATAAAGCTTTCAAGTTGAAACTCAAAGTATCTGTCTGCCCCTTGATTATGTAGGAATAGAGCAAGGAATTTTTTTAAAATAGAATTGATAATAACCTGCACATGGACTTGACATTTTTCCTCTTCAATCTGTGGCAAATTCAATATAGAGATGTTTCTCATGGCAGGTGGCTTGCGCTGTGATGTTAACTGTGGTGGTGGATTTGGGAGATCTGGGAAAATGGATGGTATAGCATCCCAGACCAGCTTATTTCTATTGACATTCATGAATTCTTGTGTCTCAAAATGACAGCTACAGAGCCTGCAGTTAGCATTTAGATATGCAGATGATTTTGTTTCCAAATCCTTCCTTCTGCATTTTATTATCCATCTCTTACACCTAATACATAAGAAAATAAAAATGAAACATACATTTAGGATCAAACATTTTGCTTAATTCAAAGGACAAATCGGTCTAGTTGACGCAAGCTGCACGTCTCCTCAGTATGTAGTATACTGTAAATTAATGATCTATTTACCTACCTGGGTCTTTAGGGAATTAAGTGCAGGTATGGCTGGTGTTTCTTGGCATTCGAACAATTTGGAGCAGAACAATAACTGTCACTGCTCTGAGACGGCTGAGGTGAAGCCATTTTTTTTACTACCTAACCACATGAACACCCTTCCACTAGATGGCGCCACAGTCCATGCTAATAAAATGGCGGCAATGCATATCTGACGGAGTGACAACTCTCGTCTATCTATATACTCTCTGGTATTTATGAGCTAAAAATTAAACGCATTTTCAAGTACAAAGTTTCTTCTGATTTTCAATAGGGTTCATCCTTGGGTGATTATGAAAACTCATACCAAGTTTTGTCAAAATCACTCAAGAATTGTGTCTTGTAGAGTGTTTACGAGCAATTGTGGACGGACCAACGCCCCCCATTTCATGTAGGCGTATAAAAAACGTGTCAAAATTTGTTTATGAACACAATAGAAACTACAGTGTTCAACTGATTTTAATGAAATTTGGTGTATATTGATGAGATCTTGGATAAGTTTGAACTTGATGTTTTTTCGATGAATGGTTTTTGAATTTTAGCCCTTGATGTAGATAAAATGCTTCAAAATTTGTTTCATGAACACAATAGAGATGACAGGTTTCATGTGATTTTTATGAAATGTGTTGTGATGATTAATATTGATGAATGAAATTAAATAAATGGAGTTTTACATCGTTTATTTATATGGATGAGATCTTGGTCAAATTTGAATTTTCGGCAATTTCACTCTGAACAATTTTTTGCCCTTGATATTAGAGCTGTGTGATTTAAAAGATTTGATGTATTTGGGTTATAAATATTGATTTTTAAAAATTTTGTGGAATTACTCAGCATAAATAACTGGCAGTAAATATATATATATATATCATTGAATTCAAACTACCGGTAATAAAATTTCTTTAATATGAGAAAATTTATACTTTAGTCACTAAAGACTGTTAAACATTTCGAATCAACAACTCTGAATAGTGCCATTAAACTTTAGTTCCGCATAAAACACATGACAATCATGGGAAATGAAAGCACACAACTTGGTTAAGTCACATTTTTTGTTCTTGTCTATAACAAGAGCAGATTTGTATGCCGGTTGGAGTTGCATCTTTAAGATCAGAGGCCTGCCTCTTTTTATATACCCACATGAAATGCCGTGCTAAAAATTGAACACGTTTTCAAAAACAAGGGCATTAATTTATACTCAATATTATTCAGTATTGCCCTAAAGAGTTCAAAAGAAGTGTATGACTGAAGGTTGAATATTTCATACTGATGATTGTTACTGTACTGCTAAATATTTTTATTCAAAATCAAAGCTGCCAGTGGGCGTATATTACCTTGCCTGGCAAGCTATCTTAAAATAACTTCTTTCCTCTAACTCACCACCGATGTTGTCCTCGAAATGTACTTTCTCACCTTCATCTGTTTTCTTATAAACAATTTGTCGCCTTGGAATGCGTTTTGCTTGAAAACAGTGTCATTTAACTTTCTCAGGTAATAAACTCCTACACTATGTTAAGGGCATGGCATAACTTGTTGCAGGTCAAAAACAGCGGTCACCAGCCCCTGTTGTGGTATGCCTTGGAGTCGCGGGCTGCTTGCTTCCATACAAGGTGTTCATCCATGGCTCTCTGTTTTGAATCAGTGATCTGATAAGCGTTCTTGAGAATTTCAAACGATGCACAAGTATCACATACATCTTTTGAAGGTACAAGAAATCCTAAATTGAAATTCTCATTAAAAATCCTACGATACACATTTTCCTTCACTGGAATTGAACCAGTTTCATTACACTGCTCCACGTACACACATGTACATGCATTTTATTGTCAAACTAGCATCAAAATACTGACGCTTGGAGTCCGCCTGGCAATAGTGGCTATCTACTTTTGGAAAACTGGCATAATGATTTTCTACTTCTGACATCTTTTCCATCGGCGATTTGTTGTTGGGAGTTCTACACGCCTTGCATTTTGCGATTCCCCCCTCGGGATTATCCGAATTATACCTTTACCATGTTGTAAGAGATATCCAGAGTAATGAGCAAAAAAAACTTCCTGCTTGTCGTTGTCTTTGGTAGGTAATGAGTACTTGATGCTGTATGTTCGTATGCAATTTTGTCAGATGCTTGTCCATATCTGGAATGAATCAATAAATTTTATGGTCATGATTTGTTACCAAAGCATGCATCAATTATATTATTCAGCACTCACCTATTATAGCAAGTAACACATCGTCTTTCGTAAGCTTTTTGATCATTTCTGCTCAAATGTTTATGAAAAAATCACAAGACCATCAAGTTTGTGTGAGTGTTTCTGTCTATTCCATTCAGGACGTAATTGCTATTATAATAGTGCACACAAACGTGAAGGCTTTTACACTTACATCATTTTTAATCATGCGTATTTTTGCTGAACCAAGTCAAATTTTGATTCTTGACAAACTGACGCATAGAGGGTTCAATGGAGGTTAAGAAAAAGCAATTAAAAAAATTTTTTTATGAAATGGCACTTACGTCAATTTGGTTCTGAGGTAGCGTTTTGATGTATTTTATGAGCAAATTCTACCACATTTTATTTCATTGATTAAATATGCATTTGTTTTCAGATACAATTACTAGTCACTGGTAACAACAAATGTCTTAAATTGATTATCCATTTTAGATGGACACAAGCTTTAGAAATATTCAGGCAGATGACCAGAGTTTTATTTCCCATTGTAAAGAATACCTTATATTTCATTTCAGCATCAATTTAAAAATACCTAAAGGAAAACTTGTTGCGATTGTGGGTCAGGTTGGATCTGGAAAATCTTCCTTGGTCTCAGCATTATTAGGGGAAATGGTTAAAGTGTGTGGAACTGTCAATTTGAAGGTCAGACAACTATTACTATTGATTTGCAGCCATTTATTCAAAACATTTATCTTCATGATATACCACATGTCTTCATGCAAAACTACAATCAATTATTATCAGAAAAAATTTCAAAAAATATCTTGCTACAATATGAAATTAATATATAGTATGACTGGGTTTACTATGAAAATTCAGACTGCATTTATAAGAAAGCAGTGAACAAATTAAAAAAAAAAAAAAGGAATATTAAGATGTATGAAACAGATGTGATTGGTGGCTTATAAAATCTTGTGAAATATTCTTGAAAGAATTTAGTATAATATTATAGGATTCATGATAAGAGTATTTGCCATCACATTACAAGTTTGATAAAATATATCAATTTAAAACAATTTTTATTTTACACCAAAACAAGTGTATATTTCCATTGCCCCTGTCTGTCGGTCCTTCAACATTTTTTATGAATACTTTTATTCTGTATGCAATGTTAATGACCCATAATACAATGTATAATTATTATAACAATTGTTTGAATAAATACTGTGTATATATATATATATTTCTGTGAGATGAAATTAGCCAAGGAGAAAAGACAGAAGGGATTTGGTTTAAGAGAGTCATTACTCATATGCAGTACATGTAATGACATTCGCTCATTCCTTCTGTAATTTGAAAGGGTAAAAGTAGGGTTGGGCTTTACAGGACTCTCTTGGTTTAAAGGATATCATCTTATCATTCAAAACCATTTATTTCATTCTAACAAATGTCTCAAACTTCAACATAAACTAATCCATCAAGTCCGTAAAAACTGAAATGTAGAATACAATCTATCTTAACAGCTTATCCTAATTACAATTATTAATTACACTAACACTCTGCTATATACTTTAGGGAATACTAAATTTCATAACACCAAATTTCATAGCACCAGAACATTTAGATGTGGTACGAAGACAAGTGGTACACCACTAGCAAACTAAGGCGGGCAAAATATAAGGGGACAAACTTCCATTCACACTGCTTATCAAGAAAAAGTGCTCACAGTAAATGAATATAAAATATGAGCCTAAATTAACAAATGCAATATTCTGAACACAGTACAAATGCCAATCAATACTCTATTAATAAAAATATAATAGGTCATGAACCTCATTCCCCTGTTTTATTACTATTCTATTAATTATTCTTCACAGTTACAGTCAGCAGTACGTCTAGGAAAAGGAAGCGAGCAAAAGGGCGATAATACAGTTGCTCATAAAAGTAGAACATAGACTAAAACCCCTTTCACACTGCACAACTGAATTATTGACTTCGGTTATTAGAAAAATCCGATTCAGTTCGATTCGATTTGGTTCGGGTTGCTTTCGCACTGCAATCCTATCTGGATAGCCGCATTCGCACTGCCTAGTCAAGTTATCTAGATAACATTTTATTTTTAGTAACACATGCCAAAACATTATCACTTGATTGTCACCCCGGTAAAAACAAATATGGACGCTGGCAATTATAATTGGAGCAACGATGAAATTCGCTGCATGCTCGTTGTGTGGGGCGATACTAAAATTCAAGATGAATTAGATGGCATGAAGAGGAATAAACATGTTTTTTCAACTATTGCTAAGCAAATGGCACCGAGAGGTTATGTGAGAAGTGCTGATTAGTGTAGGAACAAACTAAAAAACTTAAAAGCAGAGTATAAAAAGGTTAAGGATAACAACAACAAATCAGGAAGAAAACGAGTAACATGTAAATTTTATACCGAGTTAGAGCAGATTCTAGGCAGTATGCCTGTGATTTCGCCTCTAAATATTCTAGAATCCACACCTGTTGCTAATGAGTTGCCTGTGTGTGATGATTATTATGAAGAAGATGATGGATTTTCAACAAATTCTAGGCCTACTACTACAACAGTGACCACTTCTACTTCAAGAACTGTAGTTGAAGATGATTCAGAAGATGGAGAACAAGAATTTGAAAGACAAAGAATGGGTGAAAAAACAAATTTTGACATTTCTGGAAATGGAGAAAGTAGTGGTAAGTACTAAGAAGGCTACCTGTACACATATTCATTGTTCCAACCCTTGATTGGTCCTCGATATGGTAGGATTGCAATATAACTCACCCCCCAAATTTCACATTTACTGTCTTTCTGTTGATTTTATAATTACTTATAGTCATAGATACAAAAATTTTCCTCATAAAAAGTCAAGTCAAATATTAACTTTGGCATGCTAGTTACTAGTTTTATGGCCAATACTTATTAGAGCTCTCAGATTCATATTTTAAAGGGGAACAGTCAACATTTTTGATGGTTGATTTGGGTCTTGAATATGTAAATTTATGCACTTTCTACATAATATATCTTATCTCTATAATGCAAAGTCTCACCCGATTCAATATGAGATGTATTTTTTACTTTCAAATGCAGATCTTTATGGATACTCATGGATTTGAAGCTCAGGTTTCAACCATGAACAAGATTACTAAGTAGCGTGGCTATGAAATTCCTGTTTCTGATACTGATGTGCTATTGGTAGAAAGGATAATGCCCCTTTAACTATAATAATAAGATAGGAACTTTTGAACATTGGTTATCTTTGTATAAAAGCTTACAGAAATCTGTGTACAGATATGATTGACAATATTCAGCACTAACAAATACATATTTAGTCTATTTTAATTAGAAGATTTTTCATTTATTTTAGATTCAGTGTCACTGACAACTGCCATTCCTAAGGCAAAAGAAAAAGGCAAGCAGAAAAAGGATAGTGCTACAGTTAACCAATATCGTATCAATTCGGATAAACGAAAACGAGGTGAAAAGAGAAATCAGGTAGCAGAGGCTCTTTCAGAATTGGCTGCTGCTTTTAAGAAAAGTGATGAGATGATGTTTTCTCTGAAAGAGAAGCGCATTAAAATGGAGGTAGAAGCTGAAGAGAAATGAACAAAGATGATGTTAGAGTTTGAAGGTAATAGACGAATGGAGCAAAATAATTTTGAATTGAAAAGAATGGAAATGATGATGGCATTAAATCAATATCCAAGATTCCATCCATCCTCTAATAATTATTACAGTGCTGATTATTCAAATGAACATGTATATAGCTTCTAACAGCTTTAATAGCCATTACTAGTATTGTGTTAGTCAGAATATTGACACCTTTCATATACTTTTTACAGTGCTTTTTTAATTGTTGTTAATAATTTGGATAAAATTGGCATCACCTGTCTTATTATTAGGTCATGGCATAATTGTTTATCATTTCCCCAAGTACAATCCCTATAGAAAATAAGAAAATTTAAATAAAAAACAAACTAGCCTTGAATAGAGCTAGCTTGGTCAAATAATTGAAATAATCGATTATCAATGCTACAAATTTTTAATTTCCGTTATTGATTATCAAAATTCATAATGGATTAAAATTCATAGTCAAATTTTCTTTTAACTTAATCTGTTACGTGATTTTCAGCGAAGTCACAACCCATTATTCCTTGATGATCATACAAAATTATGGACATTACTTCAGTTTCATTCGTCTTTGATACCAAATATTAATAAATAACAAACATTCAGCTTTCAAATACCAAAGTAGTCATTACAAAATGCATATTTGTAAATACTGTACAATTGTCGATTTGTAAAAATGCAAACTGTATAAGTATTCTCCAAAATGAAATGAAATGCTATAGATTGCAGACAACATTTTACACTTTGCATTGTCAAGCCTTGTATAATAAATTTTACATTATTGACCTAATACCTATGGATATATATATGGAATGATGACTATTCATAAAGTAAATAACAGCAGAAATGAAAGGAAGTTTATAAATGTGCATGAACAATAAATTCTCCCTGATAATTTCAGACATTAAAAATCTAGACCTAGAAAAATCTAGAAAAATAGGTATGCTAAAAAAAAAATGTATCTTTGCACAAGAAAGATTAAATGGTCTTAGTCCTATCTCAAAATTTCATAAAAACTTTACTTATTATCAACAGTGTTCAGAATTTATTGCTCATGCAGAATTACAAATATTCATGCATTTCAACCGTCATTTGGTGCAAATGAACACGTCATCATTCGATATAAGAGGCGTTTTTGTGGGTCGATTCGATTAGGTAGATTAGCTATTTTGTGCATTTGTGAGCAAGGACAATTAGGCGATTCAATTAGGCTTTTCCAAGATGGCTACATGTTGAAGTTGCTAATGTAATCAAAATAGCTGTGTTTCATTGGTTGTCAGCAGAGGCAGCCATATTGCTAAATCACCAATTTGAATTTCGCATTTGTGGACCACTGCTAATCTTAACCAAATTGTACCAAATCGTACTACCTAATCGAATCGGCCCACAAAAACGCCTAATGTATATGTTTGATTATGTAAAATCTATTTTGCAAGGCTTGACAATGCAAAGTGTAATATGCAAAGTCTAAAGTGTAAAATGCATTCTGTGGCATTACATTTCATTTTGGAGAATACAGTTTGCATTCTTAATATAGACAATTGTACTTTGCAGGATTAACATTTTTTTGATAATATTGGTATCTTGGTATTCTTAAGCTGCAACACAATCAACAATTTTGACGTTATATTTCTATACTCTTTAGCATCTCACTTTGTATGAAGTTTACTTTCAAATTTTATGTTTATTCATGTTAACTTTATGTAAAATTTATGTTATCATTCGTTTTATTTTGTTAATTTTATTTTAGTCGTTTAAATAAAATATTGTTATTGTGTGTTCATTGGATGTGATTGACAATAATCCTTTAAAAGATTTCTGACTCGGGCACCATCTTTACAATAATTATGTATGACAGCAGCAGATTGGTCGCATGCTTGATTATCAGAGGGCGAGTGTTCAACCCAATTCTCATCGAATTCATCACCATGAATTTCACAAATGTTATGCAATACACAGCAGGCATCTACCATTAGTTTTGCAGTTTGTAAATCACAATCGATTCTTTTTCTAAAATGACCCTTAAGGCGTCCACATGCATTTTCTACACACATTCTAGCATGACTTAGTCTGTAATTAAAATGCTTCAGTAGGCATGTTGGGTGATTCAGGAAAAGGTTTTATAAGCCAGGGCAACAAGGGATAAGCAGCGTCGCCAATAATAAACGGTTTAATCTCGTGTCCTTCTATAACTCTAGCCACATCTGGAAAAAATTGTCCAGTTTCACATTGCTTATAAAGTTCTGAATTTGATAAAACCCTTGCATCGTGTACAGAGCCAGCCCATCCTATTCACATCTCAGAATTTATATTTGTCATCAACCAAGCCTTGAAGTAAAATGGAGTGCCATCCCTTCCTTTTAGAATAATCTGAATGGTGATCTTTTGGGAGCAATTATTGGAATGTGTGATCCATCGTTGGCACCAGCACAATGGGGAAAAGATCATGTTTTTTCAAAGCTATGTAACAACTGTTGAAAGTTGTCTCTTGAAGGCATTCCTATAAACCTTGGTTTTAATATGTTCCATATTAGCTTTATACATTCAATCGTCACCTCACAGGCAGTCAATAATCCTATTCCAAATAAATGACTTAAAGTTCGATATTCCACATTGGTAGCAATATGCCACAATGTCACTCCCATTCTTGTTTCCAGTGGAAGTGCTTTCCTGAAATTGGTATCTTGGCGTTTGGTATACCAGATACCAGCTAAACACTCAAAACAAAAGCTGTAATGATGATTCCATAGAATTAAACAATTGACTTTCCAGGAGTGAGTGGCCCAGCTTTAGGGATGATTATCGAATGACAAATCAAATAAGCAAATTTTAGATAAAAGTAGATAAATGCATGAAACTCCAACTCACCTAAAATAAAAAAAAAAGAAACCACTGTCAGTCACTCGCACAGTTCAATTTGATATTAGAATTACCTGGAGCTATGCTGAAGCCTAATTCGGCTAATGGGATGAGGATCAATAAAATATCAGACCTTTCATATAGGTCTATAGGTACTCGTTCAGATTAATAATGCCAGCTCTCATCCACAGTTGACGGGACTGAAATTCCTTGTTTATAATTAAAAAATATGGAAATAAAAACAAAAGCATTTTCTGTTTCCTCTTCTGATATATATTCATTCTTTTCCTAGACAATTCGTGTACTTTATTAATCCTTTTCTTGTGATCGTCAAATATCATTATAACGTCCCCGACACAGCATGCTAAATCACTACAATTCTTACATGACTTCTCTAAATTGTGACATCAACACAACATGAACAATTTAAATATCTAACAGTCAACTCTAAGTATAACTGTAACCTGTTTCCTTAGTGTCGCTTAATAACCATAAAGATATGAACCAATTATCATCAACATGAACTTAACTTATGGGATAACCTTAACATCCGATGTGGAAAACCTTAATATAAGATATGAACCGAACACTATGGAGAACTTAGTATATATCTTAATTCATTAGATAACCTTGTTATATCTTAATTCATTAGATAACCTTGTTATATATCCTAACTAATAAGATAACTTACAGAATATCCTAACTTAGATAACCTTAATACATATTCTAACTTAGATAACCTTAATACATATCCTAACATAGATAACCTTAATACATATCCTAACATAGATAACCTTAATACATATCTTAACTTAGATAACCTTAATACATATCCTAACTTAGATAACATTAACACAAAATACAAGACTTATATACATCAAATGGCTATTCGTTGGGGATTCCCGGTCTGAATCTGCTCGCATCAATAACACAAGTTTCAGTACAGGTCTTTCTAAAGATTTACTAGCAGTTATTCGATTTCTTTTCTAACAATTGAATTATCAGCTAAAATTAGTTTCACCTTGCGCACTTATCCGTCAGCTTCACTTGGGAAGACTTCACAAATTCTACCTAATTTCCAAACTAACAACATTTGTATCTTTCACTAACACTATATCATTGATTTTAAGATTTGGAACAGGGTTAAGCCACTTTTGTCTAATTTGTAAATTCTGCACATAGTCTTCCTTCCACCTTTTCCTAAATTCATTGGGCAAAAATTGCACCCTCCACCATCTCTTTTTTAGATATACATCCTCTCTAACAAATTCACCTGGAGGAGGGAGGAGCACTTGAGCCTTAAGAGTCAAAATATCATTAGGACAAATACAGTTAGTGTCATTAACATTATTAAAAGCTAAAGGACGACTATTAACAATACATTCTGCTTCAGCAAAAATGTTCTTAAAACTTCATCAGTTAACCCTCTTGGGCCCGTGCTCGCCTTTAGTCTAGCTAAGAAAATGATGTCGAACTCCTGTACTCGACTTTTGTCGAGCTGGTGTCTATCAGTTAGAATTCGTTTTTTGACCAAAATAGTGTCGAAATTGTACGTATTTTGTATGTTATTTTAGGCAAATGAGGGTTCCATGACATTTTAGTTTAGTTTTTGTCATAGGTCTCCTCTACAGAATTTCTTGTAAAATATGATTTCCAAGTGGAAAAATGTGTTATTTTCCATTTTTCGAAATTATACGTTGCAATGTTGATCATAATTTCTAATGATATGATTCAACCAGTTTTAATCCACAAGCGTATAAACAATTCCATTTTCCTATCGGTCAAATGTAAAACATTTGTGATTTTATGTTAATGAGATGTTGTGACATCCAAATGTAATTTAGGATGATTTTAGGATTTCCCTTGCGAGATCCCGCCAAAATATCCAGAGAATTTGTTCAAAATAATTTTTACTCCTATTATTACAGAGATATATTTCATCATACAGTTTTATTGTTGTAAAGAGTGAAAAATATTGTAGAGCTAATTATTTTATACACAGAATTCAAGTTTGACTATATGTTGTTTTATGTAACTTTATGATGTCATGAGGCTATTTTTAGATAGATATGTACTACTATCGAAGTTGGCTATCTTTCCATGTGAAGACAATTTCATTCTTGATTCATTTGGCCATCATAAAATGAGTTATTTTGATGCAGGAAAAAAGAATTGTCTAATATTTCGACTCTTGTTACTGAGAAATCGGGTTGGCAAAAAATGATTTCGATTTTTGCTGAAATATTATGTGAAATGTACGCTGCCAATCCTCGAGAAATTCCATTATCAAATAGATTGATATACTTTTGATTTCAATTATAGAATATTTGTTACATCTCTGTGTGTAATACTTTATTGTACACGAATCCGCAATATTCAATTGTTACCTAAATAGATCTAAATCATATCGTTTGTTACTCGATTAATCTTGGTTAATTACTAAAGATTAGTATTTGCGGCAGTAATTCACCGTTAACCAAACTAGAGTAAGTGTAAATGAGTACCCAGGATGATTTTGGCTAGTTCCCCGTGAATTGTACAAATCGACAGATACCAAACAACCCATTGAAGCGTCTGCTTCAATGTAAGATTACAAGCGGGCCTGACAGAGTTCAGACGGACTCGTGCCAGTGTCACTCATTGCTACAGTCTCTGACAGATCAAAGGTTTTTATACCAGTTGTGGGGTCAGTGTAACAAGTGTATCTCATTGAAGTCGCCGCGAATCGGCGTACTGGTTCCACAATTGGTATAAAACTATTGTCTCAATGAATCCGTACTCATAAATATTAATAAGCTTGAAGCTGATTGACAGGCAAGAAGAAACAAACAGCCAATTAGAGGAGAGTTAGTAAAAAGTAATACGATCTTTATAACTGTTTTATTCTAAGCAACTCGTACCCGATTGAAATAATAAAAATAATATAACTTATTAAAACACTAGAACATGCTTATAAAACACTGTGTTACACTTTCGCAATACAATAAAAATAATAACAAAACTTATTAATACACTAGAACATGTTTAAAATATACGGTGTACGGGTGTACGCAATCCGCACCATCTAAATCTTAATAACAAATAAAAAAAACCCATTCAAAATGGAATGTAAAATAAGGTAGATTAATTAAACTAACTAAATTATATTCCGTAAGGTAATCACTAATCACTGTCCTATCAACATCGTTTTTTTTAATTGGATCAATGACTATTTATTTGTCCTATCTACTTGAGAGCATCCCGTAGGAAGATAAGATGATTGACAGTGCCGGGATCCAAATTAGATATTTTCTTTGTAACAGTATTTCCTGCATCTGAAAACACTCTTTCTGATGGCACCGATGTCGCGGGTAGTCTCAAATATTTTCTTGCTAGTCTAGCTAAAGTAGGATACCTCTTACTTGATATTTTCCACCATTCAAAAGGAGAAAAGTCTGCTTCTAAAGAGACCTCGTTGATATATCTCTCTATCTGTTTATCGGCCGAAATAGAATATCCCGAAGATGAACTTACATCTGTTGGGCCAATCAAGAATTCCAATGCTGATTTTTTCTTTGTTGGAGGTTGGTATTCCGTAGCTCCATCGCCAGATCCTTTATCCAATTCCTTGGCTTCTTCACATATATTTTTCCAAACCATGTCTTTTTGCGCGTCATTGAGAAACATCAAACTTTTGTATCTGGGATCCAAAGCTGAGCCTTTGACCAAAATATTTGTTGTCAGAGTATTATCAGACAAGTCTGCTTTAATTTTAGTCTTCTCATTTCTGTCGAGTCGTTGTCTGCAGGTGCCAAATGAATGTTGATTAATCCATGAACT
Source organism: Lottia gigantea (assembly GCF_000327385.1). NCBI lineage: Eukaryota > Metazoa > Mollusca > Gastropoda > Lottiidae > Lottia > Lottia gigantea. Next base: position 1,721,098 of record NW_008707425.1, read on the forward strand.
ATAGGATAAACCATGCTAATCGTAGGAAAGTCTGCAGCACTTATCACAGTTGTGGCGACCTCTAGTGGCTTCAATATAATAATAATATCTTGAATAATAGTCCAGTCTCTGTCGGCGACATCTAAAACTTTGGCGTCAGCAGATTTAATTTCTGAAGGGTCGTGGAGTACTGCGAGAATGGCTAGCTTTTGTACAAGCAAACTTTTCAACATGTAGTAAGTCGAGTTCCATCTCGTCGACACATCTTGAACAAGCCTATGTACCGGCAACTGCAATAGTTTTTGTTTTTCCTTTAGTGCATTTGCAGCATTTGTTGACTTGTGGAAAAATGAAACTACCTTCCTTCCTGCAGCAACAGCTCAAATAATCAGATTTTGTAATCCAGACCAGATTTCACTTACAATTGCAAACTATGACCGAAACATCTAATATGTGTCCATTCCAACTCTCTCTCACAAACAGCCATATTTGCGGCATTATCCGTAGTGATACTTGCAATGACTTTTTCTGGCACTTCAAAATGTTCTTGAACTTCCCTCATGTCTTTCGCCAGATTGACCCCCGTGTGGCGCTCAGTGGTTTCATGTGTTGACATAATTCTATTAATTGGTGTCCATTCGTGTGTCATGAAATGCACAGTTACCGTTACATAAGCTTTTGTGGCAACACTGGTCCACGCATCAGTGGTTATTGCTATATTTTCCTGTGATTTCAATAAAGTTATAAATTTACTTCTTTCTTCATTGTACATTGTATCCACATAATATTTAACTCATACATGTGTAATCTACCGATGTTGTCGGGTTTCTACCGCTTTTGAATGTTGTCTACCGCTCTACCGGCGGGATACCCGATTCTACCGATTTTTGGGTTTTTTTCCTTATCAAATTTTCACGGGACCTACCGTTTTCAATGCTCAAATTCACTACCATAAATCAACAAAATATCTATCATTACTTGTATCTTGATTGTCGGTAACACGCGTTAATCTCATCATGTAATAATATTATCATTGCCTAATTAATTAATCCCCAAATTAAGATGGTAATTTGATCTATTTTCACCTGATAATGTGTATTTTAAGCCCACGTGACACACTTTTTATAACAACATCCGGTAGATTCTACTTTCGCTTTAATAATAAATTTTACGGTAGCACTACTTTTACTAAAAAACGAAACCTTCAGGTCTTCATAGTATTTTATACTGTCAGTGTCAATCTGTGAGGTCTATATTAGGCCTATATAACATAGACGTCGTTTCAGAATTATTTTTCATTATCGGTAGATTATCATACGCGACTGGATGTCTAATTCTTATGTAAACTCAAACTTCGTTTCATAAAATAGTTTTGTAATTTTACTGTAGCCTGTAAACATTCATTTGATTGCCTGCATAACGGGCTTACTTATTACAAGTCTTTCCATTCTGAAGAACGTCAAAATGAAAGCGGTTAATTCAGTTCAATACTTCGTGAGAGTGTTGCAGGAAAATTATTTAATGATAGGAATGGAGATATTTTAGATGTCATGAATTACACCTTTGGAAAAAGTAACATTGCCAGTACATATTTAATTAATATTGCTTTCAGATGGCTTTATTATGGTATTACATGTATGATATAGGCCTACCGGTACCATTTGATTTAGAAGGCTGGGATCATGCTTGCTTTCTTGTTATCAAACATCATTTCACCTTGACATAATTTTTTATTCAATCAATACTGAAGAATGACAATATCAAATTTTTTTTGGTCCCTAAATTTGAAATATCAGGCACTATTTCTAGAATTATCCCTCATTATAGATTGGTAATTTTAACTGTGTCATGTAGGCCTATGATCAATTTAATTAATTTACATGGCTTAAAACTTATTTAAAAAAAAAATGAAAAAAGAATCAATTTGGAGTTTCAAATCACGAATTTACGCGCTTTGGAAAAATCTTCCGACTTTTCACCCAATCTCCAGATTTTTCAAGGCAAATCTCCAGATTTTTTTTCCTAACCTGTACACATGTATGTTAACTGTTGTGTGGGATTGTACTTCATATCTGCTGTTTAGCATTCGACAAAATTCTTTGAATCCCCAACCAGAAACGATGCTGATTGGACACATGTCCCTGGCAACAAATTTGGTGAGTGACTGTGTTATGTCCCTCCATTCTTTTGACTTTTTTCCCATAGGTGGTTTTTGCATAAATCCAGATAATGTAGACAGAGTAGTAGTTTTCTGTGTGGGCCCTTTCGACACCATTACATCATGTCCTTGTTCTGAGGTCGACGAACTCTCCTCTGATACCAAAATGTTAGTATCCGACGGCGATGATGATGGATGTTTTTTTGTCTTAAGATCAATTGACAGATTGCTTGAATTTCAAGTGGTTCCTTAAAACAGAAGTTGATACTCCTCTGTATGCAAGCTGATTTCCACAAAGATCACATTTAGCCTTTTCAGATTCTGTTTGTTTTGTAAAGAAATCCCAAATTCCACTTTTTGATGACATTTTGAAAGCGAAAACTTTTTGCACAAGATTCAATGAACTGTGGCGCGTGCCGAACGTCTGATAATGATTACAGTGCTTATTTGTTCAACCTAATTAACATAACGGTGCACACGGCGACTGTCGATAAACTAAGACCATCGTGACGAGGTTATTCAGAACGAGTAATTAGTTGAACTTATATCAAAAAAGAGGCTTGATAATCTTGACCGCAATTCTTGCAACTCGTTAGTGTTTCACTGTTTTGATAATTGATGATACCCTATCTTGATTTATTAATCTCAATTATTCAGTCAATAAAGATGATTATTTACTAAAGAAAACAGCTTAAAGACTTGTACAGTGATGAAATTTCTGTCAAAATTACTTTCTTTTTACTTCTTATAAAATTGAGGGTTAACCGATGATCTCAAATCAGACCTGGTTATTCGTGAAATACTACCCGCAATCGGTTAACTGATTAACCGTTTCAACACTAACTGTTTGTTGATTTCTGCTAATTTGTGCCATCAGAAGCTATTTTAAACTTTAGGATATCCCTTTTATGACTTGATAGCGTCGACTTCTGAACTACAACATTTCAATCAAATTCAGCTTTCCACTGCCATGATTTAGTCATGATACATCTATAAATCGTAATTAACATTTTTTAAGATAAAATTTCCCTGTCTTTTGAACAAAAAACGTGTTTATCACCTAAAATATTTGTTTTGTCTGCTAAAAGGTATTTTTACATTTCATCCTTCTTAGTGAACAGGCTTTTCTGTTACTACAGAAGTTAAAAACCATCCATCACTATTAGGTAAAATTTCCCTGTTTTTTTTTACCCAAAAAAGGGTTTTTCGCCAAAATATCTGTTTTGTCTGCTAAATGGTGTTTTTACACTTCATCATGCTAAGTGAATAGGTTTCTCTGTTACTGGAGAAGTTAAAAACTACCTATCACTAATAGGTACAATTTCCCTGTTTTTGATCAAATAGGTGTTTTTCACCCCAAAAAAATCTACGCATGTAGTCAATCTTCAAATTTCCTTGAACAGTTTAGTAAATTTATATAATACAGGAACCAGTTGAGAAAACACAAATAAATATAAAAATCACAATGCTGTATTCAATGTCTCAATCCAATGGGCCTCCCTAGATGACGGAATTGGTAGTTCATCTTCGGGCAAGTCAATTTCTATACGCTCAATTGGGATTAGGGTGAGATCGTCTATTGAATGGTCGTCGAGGTTGAAATGATTAGAAACAGGCTTGTCTTTCTTTAATTTGATGTCTGACCTATGAGCATTAAAGCGAGTTCGTAAATTATTCTTAGTTTCTCCTACATATTGTTTGGGGCATTTCTTGCATGAAATTAAATATATTACATTCGAATGTTCACATGTTAGATGTTCCTGGATCGGGTACCTTTTATTCGTAGAGTTGCTTACAAAATAATGAGTTTCTGATATAAAGGGACATGTTTTGTATCTACTGGACAAACATGGAGCACTTCTTAAACCTGGAGGTACTTCGGCATAAAGTCTGTTTTTAGCTGCTATCTGTGCTAAGGTGGAGTTTTTTATGTTTCGTAAAAATCGTTTAGAGTACCCACGCTCTTTCAGTTTTGAGAAAACAATCGTACAGGCTTGGTTGAAATCAGAAGATCTTGTACAAATTCGATGAAATCGTAAAACTTGTGACTTAATTATACCAGAAAAGGTATGTTTTGGGTGAAAGGAGCTCTTGTGCAAGAGTTGATGAGTATCAGTTTCTTTGAAATACACTTTAATATCCAGTTTATTTGTTTCTGCTATGGAATCTCACTAATTCCTAAAAATGAGTTTATCAATAATCCAGCTAAAATCAATATAACAAGTCTGAGGTGATATCTCTGAGGGTAAATTGTGTACAATTCATCAAAATTTCGCAAATTAGTAATAATTCACCCGGGCTGATAATGACATATTTAGAAAAATATCCAGGTACCAAGAGGGTTAAGGCATTTTTATGAGTTTCTAAAAGATGTTTGATGTTACATTACGACCTCCAAAAATCCAAAAACCATTTGCTCTTAATGCATTATGGGTAGTACTTCTTCCTTGGTGCTTCATTTTGGAATGGAAATGTCTCACTATCAGTTCAGTCACATGAATTACTACTGGATGTTGACATTCAGTTGATATTTTAGCATTCTGGAATGCGAAAAAAACCATTATCATCAATAAAGTGATCTGGCTTATACAAGGCATTTGATTTCCTCAGATACAATTTCTCTTCTTTCTCATCCTCCCTATCCTTTTTATTATTATTCACCTTTAAAGTTTCTAAAATTCTTATTTCTTCAGTGAAATATTATTTCTGTAATTCTTTGATAATTTCCATTTCTTCTTTCTTTAATTCTTCTACAGTTGAAGGCTTAAAGCAGATGCACCATTAATTTTCTTGATTCTATCTTGAATTCTCAGGCAAACAGATATAGCTTGCCTCAATTTGGACCAGCTGGAGAATCTTTCAAAGTTGTTTACAACTGACTGGGTTTCTGATGCTGTGGTTTTAAATGTTACAATTTTCTTAACTTCTGAATCATCCACCTTTAAAATTAGTTCATCTTCACTTGGATTTAGTTTTTCTTCAAAATTTCTTCTAATGAAATCTGGTTCTTTCCACCAAATTTTTGATACGATCAAATTTTTAACTTTTAATCCACTTGATACAATTCTGCTGGATTTTCGGAACTTTCTACGAAGTGCCATTGTTGAGGATTTGATAGGCTGTTGATCTGTTGGACTCTATTTGCTACATATATGTTGAATCTCTTAGAATCTTTACGTATCCAAGAACCACTTTACTGTCGGTCCAGAAGTATTCCTTTATTGGTTGGTATTCGAGCTCTCTTTTTAACATATCTGCCACCTTAACAGAGGTCACAGCTGCCGTTTGTTCTAACCTAGGTACTGTTACAGGTTTTGAAGGAGACTTGGCTATAACCAGAGATGTCGTAATTGTATCTGCTTCATCTGTAAATTTGATGTAAGAACACTGTCCATAACCCATTAAACAGGCATCAGAAAAGTGGTGGGCTAATTTGATTTCTCTGAAGTGCTCTGACTTAAATGATCTGTTGATCTTCAATTCAGCTAAATCAGTTAGTTCTTCTCTCCATCTTGACCTTCTAAACCGAATACCATCTGGTACTTCCTTATCCCAACCTGTCAGTCTTTACATAGCTCTTGCAGAAATTGTTTACCAGCTAATATAGCAGGTGAGACCAGTCTAATGGGTCAAAAACTGAGCTTACTGTAGGGAGTATACCACGTCTGGTCAAAGGTTTGTCATGGAGATTGATCCTAAATTGGAAAACGTCGTTCTCCACACACATTTGAACTCCAAGGGTTCGCTCTATTGGATCCTTATCTATGTCAAAATCCATTACATCCTTGGACCTTTCTTCAACAGGAATTGATTGTAGTACTTCCCTTTGATTGGACAGGAACTTATGCAATCTGAAACCACCTTGTCTGCAAATAGCTCTACTTCTTTGAATAAGATCTACAGCTTGTGGAATAGTTCAAACAGATTTTAACCCATCGTCTACATAAAAGATGTTTCTTATAAAATCTGCAGCATCTTCACCTCGTTGTTCCGCATATAAATCTGATGTTGCTTTCAAGTCATAATTTGCACATCCTGAAGAAGAAGATTCTATGTCACATGTAAATGCAACTGTATCCTATCGAAATCTGCAGAGAACGCCAACCAAATTATTAGTCAGATCATGATCTGGTAAGAGTGTGCTGTTTAAAGATTCTCCATTGTAGGTGTGACTGCAATCAAATACCACTCACATCTTTGTAGGGTTTTTTAGGATGATAAACACCATGATGGGGTATGTACCAACTTGTTCCTTCAGTGTCAATTTCTTCTTCTGGTACATGTTCTGCATAGCCCTTCTTTATGATATCATTCATAACTTCTTTGCAGTCAGATTCATATTGCTGATCTCTTTCAAATTTCTTTACCCGTCCCTTTAACCTCTTTGATTACAACAGCTCTGTTATCAGGTAGTTTTGTATCTCCTTATTATACGCCCACATGAAATGGGGGGTGTATATTGTTGTCACCCATGTCCGTCTGTCCGTCCTTCCACAATTGATCGTAAACACTCCACAAGGCACAATTCTTGACTGATTTTGACGAAAATTGGTATGATTGTTTGTAATCACCAAAGGATGAACCCTATTGAAAATCAGAAAAATCAAAGAAATATTTAGTATGAGTTATTGACCTTGTTCTTGACAACACATTCAATTTTAGCTTGTAAACACTTTAGAAGTCTTGACAGATTTTGACGAAACTCGGTGTGAGTGTTTTTAATCACCCAAGGATAAACCTTATCAAAAGTCAGAAAAAATGAAAAATATTTATGAGTTATTGCCCTTGTTCTCAAAAACGCATTCAATTTTTAGCCCTTAAACGCTCCAGAAGGCACATATCTTGACAGATTTAGATGAGACTTGGTATGTGTGTCAGTAATCACCCAAGGATGAACCCTATTGAAAATCAGAAGAATCGAAAAATATTTAGTATAAGTTATTGCCCTTGTTCTTGAAAACGCGTTTAATTTTTTTACCTTTTGAACATTCTCGAAGGTTCAATTATTGACAAATGTTGACAAAACTTGGTGTGAGTGTTTGTTGTCACCCATGAACCCTATCGAAATCAGAAAAATCGATAAAATATTTAGTATGAGTTATTGCCGTTTTTCTTAAAAACGCGTTCAAGTTTTACCCTGTAAACATTCTAGAAGACCAAATTCTTGACAGATTTTGATGAAACCTGGGAATATTATTCATTATCGCCTCAAAAAGTTCAAAAGAAAGTTGAATATTTCATACTGGTAATTGTTACTGTACTGCCAAATATTTTTATGCCGTCGCCCCTGTCCGTCGGTCCGTCAACATTTCTTGTGAACACAATAGAGACTACAGTTTTCAACTGATTTCAATAAAATTTGGTGTGATCATTTATATTGATGAGAGCTTGGTCAAATTTGAAGGTGATGATCTTTCGATGAACGGTTTTTGAGTTACTGCCCTTGACTTAAGAAAAACGCGTCAAAATTTGTTAGTGAACACAATAGAGACTACAGTTTTCAACTGATTTTAATGAAATTTGGTGTGATCATTCATATTGATGCGATCTTGGTCAATTTCGAATTAGACGATATTCTTTCGATGACCGGTTTTTGAGTCATTGCCCTTGACTTAGGAAACACGCATTAAAATTTGTTTGTGAACACAATAGAGACTACAGTTTTCAACTGATTTTAATGAAATTTGGTGTGATCATTCATATTGATGAGATCTTGGTCAAGTTCGAATTTGATGATTTTTCGATGAACGGTTTTTGAGTTATTGTCCTTGATTTAGGAAGCATGCATCAAAATTTGTTTGTGAACACAATAGAGACTACAGTTTTCAACTGATTTTAATGAAATTTGGTGTGATCATTCATATTGATGCGATCTTGGTCAATTTCGAATTAGACGATATTCTTTCGATGACCGGTTTTTGAGTCATTGCCCTTGACTTAGGAAACACGCATTAAAATTTGTTTGTGAACACAATAGAGACTACAGTTTTCAACTGATTTTAATGAAATTTGGTGTGATCATTCATATTGATGAGATCTTGGTCAAGTTCGAATTTGATGATTTTTCGATGAACAGTTTTTGAGTTATTGTCCTTGATTTAGGAAGCATGCATCAAAATTTGTTTGTGAACACAATAGAGACTACAGTTTTCAACTGATTTTAATGAAATTTGGTGTGATCATTTATATTGATGAGATCTTGGACAAGTTCGATTTTGATATTTCATTGAACGATATTTGAGATATTGCCCTTGACTTAGGAAAAACGCGTCAAAATTAGTTGGTGAACACAATAGAGACTACAGTTTCCAATTGATTTTAATGAAACATGGTGTGATCATGTATATTGATGCGATAATTTGATGTATTTTGGTTATTGGTATTGATTTTTAAAAATTTGGTGGAATTTCTCAGCATAAATAACTTGCAATAAATATATATATCAATGAATTCAAACGATTAAAATTACTTTAATATGAGAAAATTCATACTTTAGTCACTAAAGACTGTTTTATCATTCCTGACAGCTGCCAGTAGGCGTATTTTACCTTGCCTGGCAAGCTATCTTTTACAATCAAATCTGCCAGTGGGCTATATTACCTTGCCTGGCAAGCTATCTTCTTAAAGGCAATGGTAGCACAAAATGTCCATCGTTCAGTTGATGTATACTTGTTCTCATCTTATCCATAAATTTATTATCATCGTGAGAAATGTATTCTTCTTTCAATCCTTCATTGAAATTTTGTTCAAACATTTGAGCTATCTGTCTAGGTGATATGCCCTCTTTCACTTGTGTCCTGAAGGAGAAATGACAAAGTTCAACATCAATATCTTTCTTGCATAAGATCCAGTATATTCATCCTCATCGTTGGGTGTAACTTCACCAACTACACCCCAGCCTAAAGCAGTTCTTTTTGCATACAGTTGATTGTCTGTGCCTGGTATGACTTCCAGTGGTTTAATGGCCTTGATTATATCAGTACCAATTAACATTCCTATCTTCAAGTCTTTCTTATATGGCATAAGCTTATCAGACATTTTCTGAGGATGGCACCATCTGGAAGACATTTCTTGTCTTGGAATCTGACTGTGATTTGCTGGTAAAGGTAATAGGTAGCTTAATTTCATCATTACATCCATAGCCAACAATTTGCAGTGAAGATATTCTTTTACATGATATCAATGAAGTTGCTAACACTGTTGATAACTTCAATTCAGTTTTTGGTCCATTGATATGTAAATCATCAACCAATTCATCTATTATGAAATTGGAAATTCTTACACATCACAATTGGTTTGTGAACGCAATAGAGACAACAGTTTTTTTCTCATTTGAATAAAATTTGGTGTGATCATTTATATTCATGAGATCTTGGACAAGTTCGAAGTTGACGATCTTTAGATGAATGGTTTTTGAGTTATTGCCCTTGTCAAAATTTGGATGTGAACACAATAGAGTCTACAGTTTTCATCCAATTTCAATGAAATTTGGTGTGAATATTTATAATGATGAGATCTTGGACAAGTTCGAATTTGGCTATCTTTCGATGAATGGTTTTTGAGTTATGGCCCTTGACTTATGAAAAACGCATCAAAATTTGGCTGTGAACACAATAGAGACTGCAGTTTTCATCCAATTTCAATTAAATTTGGTGTGAATATTTATAATGATGAGATCTTGGACAAGTTCGAATTTGGCTATCTTTCGATGAAGGTGTTTGAGTTATTGCCCTTGACTTATGAAAAACGCATCAAAATTTGGCTGTGAACACAATAGAGACTGTCAAAATTTGGTTGTGAACATAATAAAGAATACAGTTTTCATCCAATTTAAATGAAATTTGGTGTGATCATTTATAATGATGAGATATAGTCAAGATTAAATTTGACAATTTTTCGGTATTTGAGTCATTTCCCTTGACTTAGTAAAACCAGTCAAAATTTGTTGGTGATAGAGGTGACAGTTTATGTCAGAATTTTATTAAATAATGTGTGTTTGTTTAATTCAACAATATCTTGCACAAATCAGATTTTTGGTATGACTTGACACAGATATGTGACTGCCCTTGATATACTGAAAATGTATCAGGAAAGTGGGCGTATCTTGCTAGACAACCACTTATCTGTTTTTGAAGTAATCATTATCATGCAGTGCTGTGGGGTGAAATCCATGACAGCAGTCCTTCATATGTCCGAGCTTGAGACAACCACTCCATGGAGATTTATTTCTGGTAAAATTTAGTTGGTTTATAAGGGTCATTTTGTTAAATTCTTCATAGTAATCTATTTCATGTTTTTCATTACACTAGACACATATCAATTTCTTTTCTTCCAATGAACTGGAATCTGGATTGTGTTCTTCAGCCATTGTAGACATGGTTCTCTTGTCATATCGATTGCTTTGCTTCTTAGCAGTATGATGTGTAGATGTGACTTGATTTCAAGCTTTTCTCACTTCTTTCTCAATAAATTCACAGAACCTTGCAAATGACGGAAATTTCTTGGACCTCATATGCTCTAGATCTTCATTCTCATCATAGGTACATTCATCTCCAATTCTGCACCATAGTTGAACAATGTTATATGGAAACTTTGCAAGTTTTTCATCTTGTTCATTTAAAGAGATCAAGTAAGGTGTTGAGTCCATTGCAACATGACAACTTTGAAGAAAGTTCTGGTCCGTCATTGCTTTTAACTTCTGGCCATTCTTCTATCTTCTTTCTGAATCTAGTTAAAATGAGAAAAGGATCTACAAACAGTTTATTTAAGATAGATTGAGCCTTTAAATAAGCCTTTGCAGAGTCTAGTGATAATTGTTCATTTATAGCTTCTTTTGCTATTCCAGATGTATCTTCCTAGGTAATATAAAAGTTCTGATGGTTCTTTGGTTTGCGTTTCAATAAAAGCTTTGAAAGATTCACTCCAGGTTGGAAATTTCATCTCATCGCCACAAAAAACATCAGGTTCCGGACGTGGTAATGAATCACAATCATTTCTTTTAATTAAAAGATCTGTTAATATTGAAATTGGATCTGAATTTGAATTTGGCGTAATGATTTCGTTTGCATGACATGGTGTTTGAGACATATAATGAGGAACCAAATTAGAAGCATCTACATTTGGAACATCTGAATTTGAAACATTGAAATTTGGAGCATTAAAACCATGCACATTTGAATTGACAACATGTTCATGAGAAACATTGAAATTCAAGACATGATCATTAGGAACTTTTGCAATTTAGAGCATTCAAATTACATACATTTGAATTTGGAAAATTTACATTTGTTATAAAATATGGCCTTACATAATCATTCAATCTTAAAACATTTTCAGCAATTTTGGTTCTTTTACATCAATTGGGTATGAATCAGCTGGATTTGGATCAGCACATCAAGTGCTATCAATTGTTACTAAATCTGTATTCACCAAGGTAGCATGATTAGCTTGATCAGTCAAATAGTGATCTAACACCTGTCTAGACCATGACTAGAACAGATTTCACCCTATGTCTGGCAGAAACCTATATTTGTATGATTAAACTATACTTCTTACATAAATACAAACGTCAGACTATGAGTGGCAAAGACCAGCCATACTTGTTGGACAATATAAATTTCTGACTAAATGTAACCAGAAACCTGCAATGTTTAGGATTATGTAAGGCAAACACTTCTGTTTATGTATGAATTTCAGACTATTTGTGGCAGAAAGCCACAATACTTCTCACTGATTACACATTTCTGATGATGAGTGGCAAAAAGTCTACCATACTTCTTAAAAAGTGCACTTTTCAGACTATGTGTGACTTAATCCAACAAAACCTTTTGAAAAGTACAAATTTCAGACAATTTGTGGCTTAAACAAACAGTACTTCTTGAAAAGTACACTTTCAAACTATGTGGGACTTTAACCAACAGTACTTTTTGAAAAGTACATTTTTATACCCCCACATGAAATGGGGGGGCGTATATTGCCGTCAACTCATTCCGTCGGTCCATCCATCCGTCCACAATTGCTCGTAAACACTCTACAAGGCACAATTCTTGACTGATTTCTACGAAACTTGGTATGGTTGTTTGTAATCACCCAAGGATGAACCCTATTGAAAATCAGACATATCGAAAAATATTTACTATGATTAATTGCCTTGTTCTTCAAACGCTCGTAAACACTCTAGAAGGTGCAATTCATGATGGATTTTGATGAAACTTGGTATGTGTGTTCGTTATTGCCCAAGGATAAACCCTATCGAAAATCAGAAAAATTGAAAAATATTTAGTATGAGTTATTGCCCTTGTTCTTGAAAACGCGTTAAAATTTTAGCTTGTAAACGCTCTTAGAAGGGACAATTCTTGACGGATTTTGACGAAACTTGGCATGAGTGTTTGTTATTACCCAAGAATAAACCCTATTGAAAATCAGATATTGCCCTTGCTATTGAAAAAGCGTTCAATTTTTAGCACGTAATTACTTTGATGAAACTTGGTGTGAATGTTTGTAATCACCCAAGGATAAACCCTATTGAAAATCAGAAGAATTGAAAAATATTCAGTATGAGTTATTGTCCTTGTTCTTGAAAACGCTTTCAAATTTAGCTCTTAAACACTAAAAGGCATGATTCTTTCTGGATTTTGACAAAACTTGGTTTTATTATTCATTACCACACTGAAGATTGAATATTTGTCTTCTAGAGTTTTCACATGCTAAAGATCGAACACGTTTTCAAGAACTAGGGCAATAACTCATACTCAATATTATTCAATATCGCCCTAAAGAGTTCAAAAAAAGTGTATGACTGAAGGTTGAATATTTCATACTGGTGATTGTTACTGTACTGCTAAATATTTATGTTCAAAATCAAAGCTGCCAGTGGGCAAACCTGGAGCATAACCTTTTATATAAATTTCACTCCAATGATATCAAGAACGAGATTGTTTAAATAAAACAAAGCTATCTTTCCACTATTGACGGCAGAGATATTATGTGAGAAGGCATGTGCAGACTCCGGAGATGTCATATTTCAAAGAGTGAAATGGTGACAAATAAGGATTTAACAGCTTGAACAGGGTGGGATAATTCAACCAAAGCACCAACTCACTGGGCACATGATATCTCTGCCGTCAACAGTGGAATAAAACTACAATCAAACTTCACGTTACAGGTAAGTCTCGTTTAATTTATAAATTTTATTCCACTGATTGACTAAACCGAGATGTCAGTAAACAATTCAAGTAAACTATATTGTCTATATAGACTGTCATGCTTTACAAGCAAGCAAAAATCTTTTCTGAAAACACACCATCATTTGTCACTGGCTTATCGTAATATTTACGAAAAGTTGATTCACGAGACCAACCACCAGTAAGTAAAATCGTAGAGACTGACACATTACACCTATTGGCAGAACTAGTAGATGCAGATCTTACTGAGTAAGGTGTGAATATTGATACATATATTCATTGTAAACTGTTAGTACACAAAGGCGACGATCTGGAGCATAACCTTTTATATAGATTTCACTCCAATGATATCAAGAACGAGATTGTTTAAATAAATCAACAAAACAAACTTTAAGACTATTAGCAGTCACTGACACATTCCTTGTGTCTATGAAATGCAGGGATTGTATTTTTTATCCAGTCAGCAAAGCCAACAAGTTTAAACGTTAAATGCTTCAACGTCAGGAGTTCAACTGGAGACAGTTTTTTCAAATACTTTAATACCAAATCACAATCCCAAGTAACTTTATTCTTGGGCAACGAAGGACGAAGATTAAACACTCCCTTCATAAACGAGAAATCACAGGTAAAGATCCAACAGGCTTATTGTCAATTGAAATAAAAGTAGATAATGCAGATCTTGCAGCATTTAAGGCACTATACATTAGTCCTTCATTAAATAGAAGAGTTAGAAAGTCAATCTCAAATTCTAAATTAGGTTCAAAGTGATCCACAGATTTCCTATCTGCAAACAACAACCATCTTTTGATGTAAGAGGTGTACTGGGTTTTGGTGGATTCTCTCCACGATGACAGCAAAATCTTCCTAACTTCTTCTCAAGACTCTACTCATAACACTTCCTGTCCTGAGACTAGCACGGCTAATAACTTCATTCGTGGTAATTCTTGAGTCTCTGATAGGATGACTGAGAATGTCTTCTACACTAGGCAATAATATAGGAAATTCAATGAACATTTATTTTAATTAATTTGGTAAACCAATACTGATTTACCCACCATGGCACAATAAGTATGCCTGACACTTGGTCTGATTGGATTTTTGTCAAAATTGAACCAATTACACAAGAAGGGGGAAAAGCATTAAATCCATTTTCCCATGCTTTAGAAAAGGCAGTGACAGCTAAAGTATTTGGATCTGGCTTATAGGAATAAAATTTTTCAACTTTATTATTAAGTCTAGAAGCCAACAAATCTATATTTGTAGCACCAAAGACATTAGAAATCTTAGCGAAAATGTCAGAATCTAAGACTCATTCCATTTTTTCATGCTTAGAGTGACTTTGCTTGTCTGCATCAACATTTAGAGAGCCAGGCAAATGGTTAGCAGTTAATGTGATATTTCTCTCTATACACCATATAAATACATCTCTGGCTATTTCATATTGCCCCCTCCCCCCCCCCCCTCTTTTCATTTATATAAGGGACAGCTGTAGTATTGTCAATCAAAAGTAAAATATGCACATTTCTTAATGTATGACATAAAGCAAGCAAAGTATACTATATATATATATATATATATATAATATTATTGGCCCACCAATATAAGTCAGCCTCACAACCTGAATTAATAGCAATGGTGCTTTCAAAATTTCCCAAACTTTTACTCAGAGCTGAAGATTTGAGTATAACACACCTTCTGTAAGACAATTGTCCATATGGTACAGCGGGAAATGCTGTGCACAGCCATCTGACCAAATATCTTGGCAAATTGTCTTATGGAAAGTTTTTGCTTTGCAATTAAAAGCGAACAATCAGATTTTAATTTATGAGCTCTTTGACAGGCACAGTATAGTAAGTCTTGCACCAATCAACTGAGGCCATGATATCCTTAAAAGTGATATCATTTTAGTTTTCAATTCTCAATTTTTAATGTTTTTTGCTTTATTTGACCTTTCGTGACCTTTGACCTTGAATAACTCAAAAACGCCCCCTGACCCGGCACTTAACCTCCCAGATTCGGATTCCTGAGGAAAAATTAACTCAGATTTTGTGCCCTCTCGGGTGACAATACTCCCCCTTCTCCCTCTGGTCTATCATATGGGAGCCGCGGTGGCTCAGAGAGTTAGACGCTTGCTCACTAACCTGAAGGTTCAGGGTTCAATCCCGTCATAGGTCGAGATAATACCTTTGGATTTTTCAACGCGGTTTCCCCCTGTCAGTGATGCAGGTAAAAGGGGCTGACATGGAAAAAGCGTCTAGTCGTTCGGATGGGACAATAAACCGAGGCCCCGTGTGCTACAGGCTGTGCACGTAAAAGATCCCTCGACAGTTGGAAATCGAAAAAGAGCAGGCTAATGCCACTGTCCTGGCAAAATTTCCCTCATGGCACCCTGCATGGCGTTGCCCGTCTTCATTAGCCCACAAGGTGCAGAAGAGTAGGACGTAAAACTCCATTCATTTCATTTTTTCATTTCTGGTCTATCATATAAACAAGGATTAGCAAAAACTGTTCCCAAAAATGTATTTATGTTAAGGTCAAAAACTTTCACAGAGCGTCTTATTGAAAAGAATTCAAGAGAATTGTTAAACACCTACCAAATAACACACAATTGAGAGTCAATTCAAATGGATTTATTTTCACAAAAAAGGACAAAATTAATATTGAGATATAGCTAAATAGAGATACATCCATTGAACAGAATTTACAAGTTATGACTTTGAATGTTTGTGGATTAAAATCGAAATTATTATCAAATGACTTTGAACATTATATAGCCAATTGTGATTTAGTTTGTTTAAGTGAAAGTAAAACTAACTCATTAGATTTAATTGACATAGATAGATTTAGAACAGTAATGAAATCTAGAAAGAGTGGAAATAGAAGCGCAGGTCGTTTTGCACTACTTGTTAGAAAGAACCTTTTTGACTATCTAATATATAACTTATATAACTTATATATGTATCCTAAATAAAACTGATGATGAGTTCTTGTTGTGGTTCTCATTGGAAAACAGTCCTTTTGGACATGAACTATTATTCTGTGCTGCCTATATTCCTCCCTGTAACTCTGGCTATTGTTCGACTCAAATGTTTTATTCATTGGAGGCGAATGATTTTAAATTTTGTACACGTCAAACTAAATTCTGTCTAATGGGAGACTTTAATGCTAGATCTGGTGAGATAAATGATTTTCTTATAAACGAAGATTTGGATGACAGAGAATTAGACGAATGTATGAAAGAGAAGACTGAAATCAAACTCAAACTAGAATCCTTTGATGTGCCTCTTTACAGGCGAGATGAAGATAAAACAGTGAATACTTATGGAGAACGTCTTGTAGAATTGTGCATAAACTTAGGGATCTATATAGTAAATGGAAGATGTGGTGATGGAAATAACATTTTGTCAACTACATGTGCAGACTGTTCGGTCGTGGATTCGTAATTTGTTCAACAGACAAATTTAAGTGCATCTCAGACTTTTCAGTACGTGAATTAAACCCACTATTTTCAGATAAACACAATCCAAAATCTAAAATCTAAAATCTAAAATCGTTTTCATGCAGAAACCAACAGATCGTGACCAATGTGGCAGAATTCAACAGAATAGATTGGGATCAAGATAAATGTCTGGATTTTGCTAATTCTATCGATAGAGTTAAACTAGACTCCAATAACTGATGAACTAAATAACCTCAATATGAAAGCTATCAATCAAATAGACAAAGATGAAATGTCTTTTAAAATTGGAGAACTGTATGGTATAAGTGCTAAGTCAAATAATATTGCCATAACAGTGAAAATCGAAAACGTATTTGTGAAAATAAGCCTTGGTTCAATGAAAACTGTATAAAAGAAAAATGTTTTTCGCTGCTCAAAATAATTTCACTTTTTTTTATTTGTAATATAATAATATTAATGTTCTCTTAATGATAATAGCAGTTCTCTCTCTAATTAATAAGAATAATACTCTCATAATGTTTTTATCTAAATGATCATACTCTATTCAATATACTAATATCATAATAATAATCTTTTATGAAATAATATGCTAATATTCTATCTTTATAACTTTTTAACACAATATAATGTTCCCGTAATGTAATAGTTGAAATGTTTTGTATTTTAATTCACATATTTTCCATGAATTAAAGTCTTAAAGTCAAGTGTGTAATTCGAGTGTAATTATATACTTGATTTATTTATGAGAGTTTTAATTTTCTTTTTTCACACCAGGGTTGAAGCTAACAAGCTAGAAGTTTCAAAAGATCCAAAAGCCAAGGGATAAAGTCTCATGCCATACTCCAGGCTGTTGACGGTTCTCATTGCTATTGATTTAAAAAATATTGTGGAAAGACTATCAAACATTAAAATTCTATGAACATCAATTCTGACAGCTGCCAGTTGGCGTATGTTACCTTACATGGCAAGCTATCTTAAACTTACCTTATTGTTACCTTGCATGGCACATTAAATGTTCTTATCTTTTATAAACAACTCCAATTTGTTAAATTCTTTTAATGTTTTTTCAGGGATCTTTAGCATATGTTCCTCAAGAAGCCTGGATCCAAAATGCTACTGTTCTTGACAATATTATATTTGGCAATGGTTTAGACTATACAAAGTATAACAAAACAATTGATGCTTGTGCACTACGTTCTGATCTTGACATACTACCAGGTGGTGAAAAAACAGAGATTGGAGAAAAAGTAAGATTTTTTTTTTGTGTCTGTGTCACAGAATCCACTTTAATAACACTGATAGACAAAGATTCAGATGGCAATATAGTGGTGCATATCAAGGCAGACAATTCTGGGCTCAAACGGAACTACAGTGTACTTTGTGATACAATGGGCCCCTCACTAAACTTTAACATTAATTAAAGATAGACTTAAGTCTGACTTTTGGTATGCACAGACCGCTTGATTTTTACGAAAATTGTGCTTATCATTTACTTGAAAAGATATAAAATGAAAGCTGTGGTGAAGTTACCTCATTAGGTGACTTGAGCTAAACTTTGTTGGTTGCAGACAAGAAATAGAGAATTACTTAGATCAACTACACTGCAGTTACTCAAAGAATTGTTAAATAATACATCAAACCTTTTGGAAATATATAGAGTTTCAAAGGCAGGTGTAGTGGAATTTATGGATATGGTAAAGTTTAACAATTACCAATGCTGATATCAACTTATTCATATTCCACCCATGTAACATCTATTGATAACTCTACGCTGGTATATTATGCATCTGGGTCCTCTAATTAAAAAATGGCATCCACCAGTCTATTGTCAGCAGAACTTTCAAAAGTATATCATGTTCAATAGCTAGCCACAAGTCTGATGCATCTGAGATGAAATAACCCAATTTTAGAGGGACATCCCGTTTTTCTTAAAAAGGTTTCATTATCAAAAACGTTGAAAATTATACCTGAAAATAATTCTCAAGTATGTTATTTATATCTAATATCTAATAACTTGATAATTAAACAGTTTTACCAAGTTTATAATGGTTTGATGTTCTCTACAATTAAGCGTTTGTTTTATTCAAATCCGTACAGTAGTTTTCTAACAGCTTCAAAAAAGTATTATGTATAAAACCATAACTAATGTTTTAAAATATTTTTGGCGTTTAAAAATCAACTGTTTGATTTTTATTAGTTAAAACTTACAGAAACGTTAAAGGCACATTTCTCTAGAATTTGGTGTGTAGTTTTCACAAATTTAGGCCAAAATATTTTTCGACCTACAAATAAAGCGGGATGTCCTTTTAATGTAGTTTCTATGATTTGGCTAATTTTGCAGCCATAGATTGTACCCATATCCCAAAAGGGGAACAAGCTGAACTTTTCAGAAACCGAAAAGGATGGCATTCTATTAATATTCAAGTAATTGGCAACCACAACCTCACTATACTGATATTGTAGCAATTTGGCCTGGGGCTACACATGACACGAATATTTGACAACAGTCCCATTGGAAGAATGGCAAAGTGGTAGCTATATTGATTTTGATAAACTTGGTGTGATGCTTTAGATTGATAAGATCTCGGTCAAGTTCGAATTTGACATATTTTCGATGAACGGTTTTTGAGATATTGCCCTTGACTTTGAACGCCTTGAAATTTGTTAAAAATTGTTCGTGAGCAGGATTGAAGCTACAGTTTTCATCCGATTCTGATGAAACTTTGTGTGATCATTGGAATTGATAAGATCTCGTACAAGTTCTAACTTGACGCATTTTCGATGAACGGTTTTTGAGTTATTGGCCTTGACTTTGTTAAAACGCGTCGAAATTTGTTAAAAATAGTTCGTGAGCAGGATTAAAGCTACAGTTTTCAAACGATTCTTATGAAACTTGGTGTGATCATTGGAATTGATAAGATCTCGGACAAGTTCTAACTTGACGCATTTTCGATGAACGGTTTTTGAGTTATTGCCCTTGACTTTATTAAAACGCGTCGAAATTTGTTAAAAATAGTTTGTGAGCAGGATTGAAGCTACAGTTTTCAACCGATTCTGATGAAACTTGGTGTGATCATTGGAATTGATAAGATCTCGGACAAGTTCTAACTTGACGCATTTTCAATGAACGGTTTTTGAGTTATTGCCCTTGACTTTGTAAAAATGCGTCGAAATTTGCTAAAAATAGTTTGTGAGCAGGATTGAAGCTACAGTTTTCAACCGATTCAGATGAAACTTGGTGTGATCATTGGAATTGATAAGATCTCGGACAAGTTCTAATTTGACTCATTTTCGATGAACGGTTTTTGAGCTATTGCCCTTGACTTTGTAAAAACGCGTCAATATTTGTTCGTGAGCACAATAGAAGCTACAGTTTTCAACTGATTCTGATGAAACTTGGTGTGATCATTGGAATTGATAAGATCTCGGACAAGTTCTAACAAGAGATATTTTTGATCAACATTTTTTGAGTTATTGCCCTTGACTTCGTAAACACACGTCAAAAGTTGTTTTTTGCCCTTGATTGGAGCTGTGTGATTTAATTGTTTGTTGTATTTGGGTTATTGACATGATTTTAAAAAATTTTGTGGAATTATTCAGCATAAATAATTTCTTCAATATGAGAAAATTCGTACTTTAGTCACTAAAGACTGTTTTATTATTTCTGACAGCTGCCAGTTGGCGAATGTTACCTTGCAACGCAAGCTGTCTTTGTGTTTATAAATTAGCGAAATTAGCTTCTGGATTGGTGTTTTTACAATATGCAATCATTTTAATAATCACATATAAGCTATCTTTTGTTTAGTCATACCTGAAAACTATCTTTCGTTCGGTAATATTTGAATTTAATTTTTCATTCAGTCATACCTGAATTCCATCATGGTGTTTTTATCAGGCTTTGTTATTGAAATGAAAAATTATAAACAATTGGGGTTCTTCATGATGTAATGGTTCTATAGGCCTACAGTCTAAATGTCTTTCACGTGTTGAGTATGTGACACTTGATAGGTTTCTAAATAGGAAAATCTAGTTATGGTATTGCATGTTTCAACTGGAAATATTAAACCGTAGAATTTTATCGGGAACTGAAATGTGTGGATAAACTAGGCTCCACTGTATACCATAACGGTACATAAAACATTTAAACAAATATTAAGGCAAGGTATCTTTAAATGAACATTTAAAACTTTGATTTCTATTAGTGTTGACAAGCTTGACAGCTTATTTACTATAACTGCACCATGTTAAGTAAATTGGATTATGAAATGAAATTATTTGATTTACCCAAATTTTTCGTCGAAATTAATCAAAAATGCCCTAAATATGGTGATTCTGAGCTCTCAAACGATATACAACATTTTAAAAATGGCTGCTTGAGGAGGTTGGTGATAAAGAGCTCCAGAGCTTCAGTTAGTAAAGATATCTTTATAAAGTGAGAATAACCAGAATACTTTGGCAACAAGAGTGTACCTAAGTCAGGAATAACTAGTGAAATTCTTGTGACTTTTTGAAAACTGATTTTGGAAATAGAAGCTTTTTTTCTGAAATCCTTTGTTTGGTGAATTCACAGTGAACTCTAGCTTGAAGATAATCAACCAGAACAAAAAATACAAACAAGTATTAGTAGGCTGAGAATAGGAGTAAACACATTTATAGTCTTAACTGACCTGTCTACAGTGATAATTACACTGTTCAGTACAAAATGTCAGAAAATCCACTAAAAGAACAAGAGAAAATTCAACCCCAGTTCCAGTCAGAAACAAACACTGGTTTAACAGATTTACAGGATAGTGTAGATATTCTAACAACTAAAATAGAAAAAATGTTGACAAAAGATGATCTGAGAGAACTAATTACAGAAATAAGGTGAGTTAGATACCTTAACTAATTCATTGGAATCTAAAATAGAAACTGTAAATATAGCACTGAGCATTTAATTAGAAAGTGAAAATAGTTCTCTCAAGGAACAACTAATTGATACCCAAAATGAACTTAAGATCACATCAACCAAAGTGAACAAAGCTATTGTAATGTCCAACTATAATGAACAAAATTCCCGAAAATTAAATATTAAAGTTCTTGGGCTGAAGGAGGAAAACGAATCGTTGAACACAAAATTTCTTGAATTATTCAGAGAATGTACGGGGATAACGTGTGATATTCAGGATATTTAAGACATCCATAGATTGGCGTCAAAGTCAAATCCAAAACCAGTTATAGTGAAATTGGCAAACAGTAATATAAAAACAAATATTATTAGAAACAAATCTGAATTCTTCAATCGTGGAATAAAATTTTTTGATATCACCTTTAAAAACATGCATTTGATTAAAACATTGAGAGCCAACAGTCATGTTGAATCCGCTTGGTACTTTAATTGTAATGTTAAAGGCTCATGGGAAGGGAAAGATTAGAATGGATTTGTTTGACGATGAACTCAAAGTCTTAACGGCCCCTGTGCAACAATAATGTGAGGAAACAGACCATGCAAAGTAGTGCAAGCCCACTACAGTTTCATGTTGATACACATTGAATTACATATTCTACCAAGTCCTGTTCTTATTTTTCTTCATGCTTTTCTGTTTATGCAGTGTAATCTAATTAATTGACACTAAAAAAGTATACTCAAACTAATTAATTAATTCCTCTCAGTGTAATCATCCCTTCTTTTTATACATGACACCATGTCACTTGTTTGCTTTATTGATTTTCTTTGTACAAATGTACTTTTATAACACTTGTAAATATTTATTGGTGATTATAACAAATCAAATGAAAGTGGTTAAATATCGTTTAAAACGAAATATTATGCAATATTCTATTACTCTATACTACTATATCTTAATGTTTTCTTATAAGAAACTAACTGTATGTCTACTATGTTTCATCATTAGCAACAAAAGGGTAGTGATATTTGATAATGGCTGATCTAAATATCATTTCAGTCAACTGTAGGGGATTGGCAAATAAACTCAAAAGAATTGATGTCCTCGAATATTTGAAACAAAAAAAATTTGATATATGTTTTTTACAGAATACACATTGGGATAACAATATGATATCCAAAATAAAATTAGGATGGGGTAAAAATTGTGTGATATGCCCATATAAAACCAATTCAAGGGGCATTGTTTTTTTGTTTCGGAACACATTTGAACTAGAAATTATAGATACAATAATGGATGATAATGGTAATTTTCTCTTCCTTAAAACTATAATCAATAAAGAAAATTTACATTTTTAAACCTGTATGGTCCCAACAAAGATAGTCCCAAATTTTACGAGGAAATCGAGGAATTAATTTCAAAAGCTATTAACTGCTACTTAGTAATTGGGGGTGACTGGAATTTGGTTCTAAACTCGTATGTTGATTCAAAAAACTATTTGAGAGTTAACAACCCTAAATCAAGACAAAAGGTAATAAACTTTATAGAAAAATATGACTTATATGATATATGGCGACAACGACAACCGTTTAAACAGGCCAGACTTTTTCATCATTTCAAACGATTTAATTCCATTTATTAAAGAAGCCAGAATACTACCTGGTTACAAGACTGATCATTCCATGGTAAATTTAAAATTAAATACTACCTGTTTTAGTAGAGGACCAGGATACAGGAAATTTAACAACTCATTGCTTGGCGATCATGATTTTGTAGAAATTATAAAAAAAGAAATACTTTTCATGAAAAGACAATATGGTCTTACCCCTTATTCAGATAGCTTTATTTTGGAAAATTTAAATATGCAATTCAATATTGATGACCAAATTTTTCTTGAAACATTATTAGTTTACCTTCGTGGAATTATTATTTCCTACTCAAGTCTAAAAAAACGTAAATCTAAAGAGAACCAAAACTAGAAACAGAGATACAGAAAATAGAGAAATGTCTCTCAACAAACAATGTTGAAGAATATACGAAAATGAAAGAAGATCTAGAAAATTTGAGGCAAGTGAATTTATCGGGATCAATAATTAGGTCCAGAGCAAAGTGGTACGAAGAGGGAGAAAAGCCTAGTAATTACTTTTTGGGACTTGAAAAACTATACAACAAAATTCATTAAGGAGTTAGAGGATGACAAAAGGGAAAGAATTATGGGACAAATGGAAATAATGAACGAACAAGAAAATTTTTTATAAAGTATTGTATTCTAAAAACTCAGAAAATACTAAGGATATCTTTGATAATGAAATTTGGCAATCTTCTAAATTTAATGTGTTTACAATTCACAAGAAAGAAAGTTTAGAAGTAATTATTACATTAGCAGAACTATCAAAAATGAAATTAAACAAATCTCCCGGACTTGATGGTTATACTGTAGAATTCTTTAGATTCTTCTTTAATGAGGTTGGAAATATATTACTAAATTCCATTAATTTTGGATACACAACAGGGTTGCTTAGTGAAACACAATGAAAGGGTGTAATAACATGTATACCAAAGCCAGAAAAATCATGGTTATATCTTAAAAATTGGAGACCCATATCACTACAAAATGTCACATATTTATAAAGTAGCGTCTGCTTGTATTGCTGAAAGAATCAAGTCTGTCCTGCCCTCCATTATTTCTACTGATCAAACGGGTTTTATCCCAGGCCATTACATAGGAGAGAATACAAGATTATTATACGATGTGATGTTTGAAACAGCAAGGCAAAAAATACCAGGTCTAATCCTCCTGATTGATTTCGAGAAGGCTTTCGATACAGTAAGTTGGAATTTTATGCAAAAAACTTTGAATATTTTTAATTTTGGTCATTCTCTGAAGCGCTGGGTGGAGGTCTTTTATACAAAAACTGAATCGTGTATTTCACAAAATGGTCACCTTTTTTTTTTAACCTGGGTCGTGGATGCGCCATGGGGACCCTCTTCTCTTTCACCATACCTTTTTCTAATATGTGCGGAAATTCTATCAATTTTAATCAAAGGAAATAAAAATATAAAAGGTATTGTAATTAATAATGATGAAAAATTGATATCACAATTTGCTGATGATACTGCAGTTCTATTAGATGGCACAAATAAATCATTAAGGGAAACATTAAAGACTTAAGATAATTGTTACTCCATGTCAGGTCTTAAGGCAAATATTAATAAAACTAAAGCAGTGTGGATTGGTCATGTCAAGATAAAAACTTAATTTGGGAAACAGAGAATTTTAAAATGTTGGGTATCATATTTAATACTAATTTAGAAGACATTGGCAAAATAAATTTTCAGCAACATATACAAAGTTTAATAAAATTGATGAATATGTGGTCATGGCACCCATTGACGCTAATGGGAAGAGTTTGTGTCATCAAATCATTGGTTCTACCCAAATTTATACACCTTTTACAATCACTACCAAGCCCAATAGAACAAATATTTAAAGAAATTGAAGATCTCTTCTTTAAGTTCATATGGAAAAATAAACCAGATATAATTAAACGTGATATACTGAAACAAGATTTCTCTGTAGGAGGTCTAAGAGTGCCTGATATCCGAGTCTTTAATCATTCTTTAAAAATTACCTGGGTAAAACGCTTATGGCAAAATCAAGACAAATATAAATATTTTACAAACAGCTTTCAAAATTTTAATCAAATGTTATTTGCTAGTGGTGCTCTTTATTTGTCTTATCTTAATGTTGAGAATCTATTTTGGAAAGATGTCTTTAACTCTTGGAAATTGTTTTGTGTAGACATAGTTACATAGAGGCGTTAGGTTAAATACTGATTTATTAGACAATGATGGCAGTACTTATTCCTTCTCTGATTTCAAAAAGGTATTAAATTTAAAATGTGGCACTTATCTAGACTACGAAAGATTAAAACAAAAATGTAAAAATCTAAACATGATGATTGATGGAAATAAACAATATGTTATGGGGCCGAAACAATCTTTATTTTATAAAAATCTTTCAAATAAAACTGGAAATCAACATATCTATAATATTTTGTTCACAAAAGACATTTGTCTACATAAAAATGAAATAAAATGGCAGGAAAACTACCCAAATGTTATATTTAATTGGAGTCACATATAGCTAGACAGTCCATACATAATCCAAAATAATTGAAATGCAATATAAAAATTTTACACAGAATATTGAATATTAATCCATATTTATTTAAAATAAAAAAATCGAATAATAAATTATGTACCTTCTGCGAAATATATGAAGAAACCTACAAGCATCTCTTTTTAAAATGTAATAAAGTTGAACCATTATGGAATTATATCGAAGATTTGTTGTCAAAATGTGATAATAACATTGTTTATAATATCGAAAATATTCTATTTCATAATCGAAATCACTCAAAATTATCAAACTCAATTACTTTTCTTGCAAAATATTATATTTACTACTGTAAAAATTTGGGACATAAGTTATCGATTAACGCTATGACCGCATATATCAAATGTCAAATTAATACAGAGCAGTTTATTGCTAACAAAAAGGAAGAAGATCAAACTCAGAATATTTGGGAAACATTTCTATAATTATTATGATGTTACTCTACAATCATACGATTGTAAAAACCCCTATAGTTGAAACGTCTCGAATGAAATATAATTTTAATGATGAGACAAAAGTTTAATTATTATTATATATTCATTGAAAACATTTGCAATTTTTTATTTAAAAAATTACTGCAAACATTATTGCTTATTAATTATAGGGAATAGATAATTTTTTCAAATTGAAATGATTTTGACCAATTTAATCAATTATTATAAAAAAAAATAATGTTAAAGGTGTCATGATGTAAGTTAAACTTACTGAGACACCAAGGAACCACGCCCACTGCTTAATTGACCCACTTTATTATTTCTTATCCGAATTTCTTCAAACTTGGTATATACTTATAAAAATGATTAGTGCTTCGCAGGAAAATATTGAAGTGTACAACTTCCTTATCTCTTATATATATTTCATCAAACTTGGTATAGTTGTGTATAATCAAAATTTAAATTGGATGAAAATATTTTTGAGCATGAACAGCTTTCATATTCCTTATTCAAATGTCATCAAACTTGGTTTGTTGTGCGCATGCACATTACCAACTTTTTTATTTATGTGTATGTCTATAATCCAAATTTAAATTTGATTATAATATTGAATTTGTGTCGTAATATGTTCACCTTCATATGTACCTGTTTGTCGAAACAAGCCCTGCATCAATACTGTTAAGGGAACAGTTTTAGTTTTATTTCTATTTATATTAAAGGGTATTAATCTTAGTGGTGGTCAAAAGCAAAGAGTTAGCCTTGCCCGTGCTGTATATAATGATGCAGATGTTTATTTAATGGATGATCCTTTAAGTGCTGTAGATTCCCATGTTGGGAAGCATATTTTTGAAAATGTTATGGGTGCTAATGGACTACTTAAGGATAAGGTAAGATCTAGTTAAATCATAGTAAATTTTGAGATTTTAAGATCACTGATGATTGATTGAAACATTCTGTAGGTTTTTTATGTCTGCAGGAAAATATACAATGAGGTGCAAGACACACAATTCAATTTACAAAGCTCTTCAAAGGTCCAAATCTAGTAATGTGCTTTTAAAATCTGTTGTAGAAATAAACTGGTCCTCATTCTAACATATTTCATTCTTTTTTTTTTGTTTCCAACAAGTCTCCCCTTCGTTATTGATAGACACATGAAATATTAGTCTGAAATTCGGTGATGTCACTTTTTTTTTCGCCCACATGAAATATTGGCGTCGCCCATGTCTGTCTGTTGGTCTGTCTCCATCAACAATTGTTTATTGACTGTCTATCAGACACAATTATTGACAGAATAAATTGAGTTATTGCCTTTGTTCTTGACTCACAAGCCATCATCAATGATCAATTTATGAAGCTATATTGGGTATCTGTCATGATAAGAATGTTATTAAGCAATTACTTAATGAAAATTTGGATGTATATTGTAAGCTGTGGTTTCATATGTAATGAAACATTTCAGAAGTAGAAATATCTTTGTTGGACTATAGTAAAATGTGAAAGTACAAAGGAGCATTCTACTTTTTATACGCCCACATGAATATGTGGTCGTATATTGTCGTCGCCCCTGTCCGTCGGTCCGTCCGTCAACATTTCTTGTGAGCACTACAGAGACTACAGTTTTTATCTGATTTTGATCAAACTTGGTGTGATGCTTTAGATTGATAAGATCTCGGTCAAGTTCGAATTTGACATATTTTCGATGAACGGTTTTTGAAATATTGGCCTTGACTTGAAATTTGTTAAAAATTGTTCGTGAGCAGGATTAAAGCTACAGTATTCAACCGATTCTGATGAAACTTGGTGTGATCATTGGAATTGATAAGATCTCGGACAAGTTCTAACTTGATGCATTTTCGATGAACGGTTTTTGAGTTATTGCCCTTGACTTTGTTAAAACGCGTCAAAATTTGTTAAAAATAGTTCATAAGCAGGATTGAAGCTAGTTTTCAACAGATTCGGATGAAACTTGGTGTGATCATTGGAATTGATAAGATCTCAGACAAGTTCTACCTTGACGCATTTTCGATGAACGGTTTTTGAGTTATTGCCCTTGACTTCAAAACACGTCAAAATTTGTTAAAAATAGTTTGTGAGCAGGATTGAAGCTACAGTTTTCATCCGATTCTGATGAAACTTGGTGTGATCATTGGAATTGATAAGATCTCGGACAAGTTCTAATGTGACGCATTTTCGATAAACAGTTTTTGCCCTTGATTTGTAAAAACGCGTCAAAATTTGTTAAAAATAGTTCGTGAGCAGGATTGAAGCAACAGTTTTCAACCAATTCTGATGAAACTTGGTGTGATCATTGGAATTGATAAGATCTCGGACAAGTTTTAACTTGACGCATTTTCGATGAACAGTTTTTGAGTTAATGCCCTTGACTTTGTAAAAACATGTCAAAATTTGTTCGTGAGCACAATAGAAGCTACAGTTTTCAACCGATTCTGATGAAACTTGGTGTGATCATTGCAATTGATGAGATCTCGGACAAGTTCTAACTTGATGCATTTTCGATGAAATGTTTTTGAGTTAATGCCATTAACTTACGAAAAACGCGTTAAAATTTGTTTGTGAGCACAATAGAAGCTACAGTTTTCAACCGATTCTAATGAAACTTGGTGTTATCATTGGAATTGATAAGATCTCGGACAAGTTCTAACAAGAGATATTTTTGATGAACATTTTTTGAGTTATTGCCCTTGATTTTGTAAACACGCGTCAAAAGTTGTTTTTTGCCCTTGATTAGAGCTGTGTGATTTAATTGTTTGTTGTGTTTGGGTTATTTTGTGGAATTATTTAGCATGAATAATTTCTTCAATATGAGAAAATTCGTACTTTAGTCACTAAAGACTGTTTTATTATTTCTGACAGCTGCCAGTGGGCGTATGTTACCTTGCAACCCAAGCTATCTTTTTGTTAGTCAAAATATTTTTTTGGTTTTTATGATAACTATACACAAAAATTTTAAGAAACTTGTCTCATAACATATATTATCTGAAAGTTTTAACTAAACAATCCGACAGTCAAACTGTTTAAAAACATAACATAGCTTTTAGGTCGTTATGCCTTTTTATACGACATGGGGGGGGCGTATATTGCCGTCACCTCTTTCCGTCCGTCGGTCTACAAGGCACATTTCTTGACTGATTTCGACAAAACTTGGTATGGTTGTTTGTAATCACCCAAGGATGAACCCTATTGAAAATCAGACGAATCAAAAAATATTTACTATGAGTTATTGCTCTTGTTCTTGAAACGCTCGTAAACACTCTAGAAGATGCAATTCATGACAGATTTTGATGAAACTTGCTATGAGTGTTCGTTTTTGTCCAAGGATAAACCCTATCGAAAATTTGAAAAATATTTAGTATGAGTTATTGCCCTTGTTCTTGAAAACGCGTTCAATTTTAGCGTGTAAACACTCTAGAAGGCACAATTCTTGATGGATTTTGACAAAACTTGATGTTAGTGTTTGTAATGACCCAAGGATGAACCCTATTGAAAATCAGAAGAATCGAAAAATATTTAGTATGAGTTATTGCCCTTGTTCTTGAAAATGCATTCAACTTTTAGCTTGTAAACACTCTAGATGGCACAATTCTTGACAGATTTTGACGAAACTTGATGTTAGTGTTTGTAATCACCCAAGGATGAACCCTATTGAATATCAGAAGAATCAAAAAATATTTAGTATGAGTTATTGCCCTTGTTCTTGAAAACGCATTCAATCTTTAGCTTGTAAACACTCTAGAAAGAGACAATTCTTGACAGATTTTGACAAAACTTGGCATGAGTGTTTGTTATCACCCAAGGATAAGCTCTATTGAAAATCAGAAAAATCGAAAAATATTTAGTATGAATTATTGCCCTTGCTCTTGAAAACGAGTTCAATTTTTAGCTTGTAATCACTCTAGAAGGCACAATTCTTGACAGATTTTGATGAAACTTGGTGTAAATGTTTGTAATCACCCAAGGATGGACCCTACTCTAAATCAGAAGAATTGAAAAATATTTAGTATGAGTTACTGCCCTTGTTCTTGAAATCGATTTCAAATTTAGCTCTTACACACTAAGAGGCATGATTGTTGCTGGATTTTGACAAAACTTGCTTTTATTATTTAGTCCCGCACTGAAGATTGAATATTTGCCTTCTAAAGTTTTCATGAGCTAAAAATTGAACACGTTTTCAAGAACAAGGGCAATAACTCAAACTCAATATTATTCATTATCGCCCTAAAGAGTTCAAAAGAAGTGTATGACTGAAGGTTGAATATTTCATACTGGTGATTGTTACTGTATTGCTAAATATTTTTATTCAAAATCAAAGCTGCTAGTGGGCGTATATTACCTTGCCTGGCAAGCTATCTTTATATCGAATATGGGGTTTGTTTATATGCTTGGAAGGTAGTTAGGAGAAATGTTTATAGTTTTATAAAAAAAATTATTCGAATTAAAGTTATGTCTGGTTCTAATGTCTAATATATTACGCCTTTAAGGTTCAGTGCCAAATCAGTATTGTACTTAAAGCCAAAAATTAATTTAAAGGCTATCTTTTTTATACGTCCACATGAAATGGGGGGTGTATATTGTCGTCACCCATGTACGTCGGTCCGTCCACAATTGCTCGTAAACACTCTACAAGACACAATTCTTGATAGATTTCGACAAAACTTGGTGTGAGTGTTCATAATCACCCAAGGATGAACGGTATTGAAAATCAGAAGAATCTAAAAATATTGAGTATGAGTTATTGCCATTATTCTTGAAAAGGCGTTCAATTTTTAGCTTGTAAACACTCTAGAAGGCACATTTCTTGACGGATTTTAACGAAATTTGGCTTGAGTGTTTGTTATCCATACATTGCTGTGGTGTGCTGAAGCTCCTGTCTATGGTGAAAGTAGCAATGATGAAATTTGTAAATTTGTTGATTCTACAATTACATGCAGTAGAATGATGGAGGATGAAAATTTGGCAGAGTTTGTGAAATATCAAACTCACAAGCATTCACACACTTGTATCGATTTGGTTTTCCCAAACCTCCTATGAAAGAGACTATAATTTTAGAACCACTTGAATGTGATTTTCCACATGTCCAAAATTTGTGTTGGATGTCTATGCTTGTGCAATGTACATTGCTTCGTACATAGCAAAATCACAAAGGGGTATAAGCGATATTTTACGCAAAGCTTGTGATGAAGTAAGAAAGGGAAATGGTGGAATCCGTGAGCAAGTAAAGGCGATCGGAAATAAATTTTTGAATAATATTGAAATTAGTGCCCAGAAGGCTGTTTACATTATACTACAATTATCTATGAGAAAATCATCTAGAGAAGTTGTATTTGTAAACACGTCTCCTCCTAATGATAGAGTGAAACTCCTTAAAACTAAGGAACAGTTAGAGGAGTTAGAAGATGATGATGAATATGTGCAGTCTAGCAATATGATATCTCGTTATAGCAAAGGCCTAAAAAATTGGAAGACATAACACTAGCACAGTTTGTGTCATCATATGATAAAAGAAAGCGTTATGTTAAACGTTCTAAAAATGTTGAACTTGAAACTTTAATAGAAAATGCTGAAGAGCATGACTCTGATTCTGATCAAGATGATGAAACAAACAAATCGTTAAAACGATCTGTTCCTAGGGTGAAAAGATATGTCAATTTTAACATTGATAAAGATCCTGAGAAATATTATAGAGAGTTGCTTATGCTCTATACTCCCCTGGAGAGATGAATTTGTAGACTTAATTGGAAATCATATTTCTTATGCTGAATGGTTTGAAGAAATGAGAGACAGAATAGCAGGTTTTGTTTAAAAATAACAGATCTGCTGTTGATACAGCAATGATTGCTGAAAAAGATAATTTGGATTATGCCTGGGACAAAGAAGTCCCTTCAGGTCAACAGCCTGAGAGAGGAGATGAACAAGAAGAACAGGATAATATAGATGTTTTGAAAGAGAAGGGCGAGCCTGTTAAATTTGAATATGACATTGGTCCAGATCTTGGTATACCCAAACAAGACACTGAAGATGCCATAAAATTGTACGAGATGCCAGAAAATGAGTATAGACATTTGATGAGATCTCTAAATGTCTATCTCAGAATGAAATTTGTAAATGACACATTACGTGTCATTAAGACATCTGAAAACCAAGTGGTGGGGCTGGTGTAGGTAAAGGCTTTGTTACTACAGCATTGTATCAAAGTTTACTACGCTACTATAAATCAAAAGCTGGTGATGACTATCAGACGATAAGACAGTTACTGCTAGCACCTACTGGTAAAGCGGCATTCAATATTAAAGGAAATACTATCCATAGTGCTTTGAAGATTCCAGCCAATCAAAATATGGAATATAAAAGTTTGGATTGCAGTAGATTAAATACCATTCGAACACAGCTTGGAGGTTTGAAAGTGGTTTTTATTGATGAAATATCTATGGTTGGAAATAGAATGATGAATTTCATTAACAGAAGATTGCAAGATATTAAAGGATCTCCTTTTTTTTGGAGGAGTACATGTCCTTGCAGTCGAAGATTTGTTTCAACTGAAAGTACTAGAGGTTTCAATTAGGTCGCATAAAAGGGAATTCCCCTTTTCATGGGTTTTCCCCTTTTCATGGGAATTCCCCTTTTCATGGGTTTTCCCCTTTTCATGCGCCCCTAATTGAAAGCTCCCATAACATAAAGCCCTAAATTCTCTACATTTCATAACTTCTTACAGCAAAAGACCTAAATTCTTACACCTATATTCCCTAAATTTCATAAATTCTTACAACCCTACATTTCATACACCAAAAACACCTTCAATCAATTTCCTACATTCCATCAAAAAAAAAGCATATTAAAAATACCCTTATATAAAATAACATTTTTAGTAGATGGGAGATAACTCTTTTTGGATAAAAAACAGACTAAATTAACTCATTTAAAAATAGGATTCTAAAACACGAACAACACAGATTCGAAGATTATTCGGGCGACGGTATCTTTTCTTCATTATTTTCTCTAGGTAAAACAATAATTCCAAAAGTAGCTAGCTTTATTTCAAAAAACAAATCACTCATTTCAAGCGGAGTGAAAGCCATCGGCTCAATCGCTGAAGCAGGAAAGAGTATAAGCGATACAGTGAAACAATCTAACGAGTTGACAGAATTAGAACTAATAAGAGAACTTCGAAACAGGAGATTAGAAGAAAGGAAAGGAAAAGGTTTTAAAGTTATAGGATAAAAATGATGGTCGCTCACCCTCCAAAAACTTATTTCGGTTCAGGAGATATACAAAAATCATTGGGTTCTCTTCCTGGATTTCCATGGGCGAAATATCCCGGAGAAAAACATCTCCCAGGGCATAATTATACAGGTGCAGGCACAAGGTTAGATCTGCGATTAGACGAAAACGATAAACCCAAACTAGGGGAAGATCCAGTCAATAGAGTTGACGCCGCTGCGCTCAAACACGATATTTTATACAGAAATAAAGACATAAAGTTTAGACACGAAGCAGACAAACAAATGATAATAGAACTTGAAAATATTCCAAATCCAACTTTCAAAGAGAGAATGGAAAGAGCATTAATCATTAAACTGTTAAAAGCAAAGATGAAATTAGGTATGGGATTGGCGGATGAAATTCATAAAGAATTTAGAAAAACTAAAAACTTTTTAAAAGTCAAAGTGTTTGAAAAAGATGAAATATGGTCAGCCGATTTAATTCATATGCCAGTCGAAAGAGGATTTAAATATTGTTTAACAGTTATAGATTTATATACGAGATATGTATGGGTTATTCCTTTGAAAAACAAAACGGGATTATCAGTCAAACACGCATTTGAAACGATTATGAAACAATCTAACAGAAAAACTGGGTAGATAAAGGAAGTGAATTTTATAACAAAAATATGAAATCTCTGGGATTTGAAATTTACAGTACGCATAACGAAGGTAAAGCTGTAGTTATTGAAAGATTTAACAGGACTCTAAAAAATAAATTATTCAAAAAGTTCACGGAATTGAAATCCCAAAAATGGCTTAAAATATTACCAGAGGTTGTCGACGAATACAATAACAAAATTCATTCATCTATAGGTGTCACACCAACACAAGCCTCGAGTAATCCAAATATTATAAAGTCAATTAACGCGCAACATAACTACGAAAATGAAAGAAAGAATTTAAATATCAAACCCAAATTTAAAGTTGGAGATCGAGTTCTTATTTTCAAATATAAAAGTAAATTCGAAAAAGGTTACATTGGATACTGGATGAACGAAATATTCATCGTTGATAAAGTAAACACCACATCACCTCCGACATATGAATTAATCAATCAAGACAAAGAACAAATCATAGGTAGGTTTTATCAAAACGAACTTCAAAAAACCGACTTTTAAAAATGAATGAATTTCTCGATAAATATGGAACCGATACAACCACAAACTTTCAACTTATGAAATGGGCGAATGAGTTAAATATATCACTGTTTTATTATTGTATGAAAGATGAAATAAATGATCTCAAGGATAAGAAAGGTAAATTATACGCTATAACAAATATACATACTTCCAATCAAAAAGGAGTTCATCATTCTGCTTTGTACAAAGACTCTGACTTTTATTTCTTCGATTCTTATGGATTAGAACCCACTGAAGAGATAATCCAATTGACTAATAAACCAATCAAATGTTCAACATTTCAAATTCAATTACCGGGACAAAAGTTTTGTGGTCAACTTTCACTTTGGGTTTTATATCAGTTGAGTTTAGGAAAACAGTTTGAAGAAATTGTAATAAATTTAACTCAATAAAAATGGCGAATAAGTTTGGATTAGGTTCTTTATCTTTAGAAACCAAAAAACCTAACACTACAGCGTGGATAAATAAAGCGAAACCTTACTTCCTGGATCAAATCGGAGATACTCTTCAAGGTGATTTAGATATGAACAATTTTAGCATAACTAATTTAAAGTCTCCGGAAAACGATAATGATGCCATTCACAAGAAATATTTAATGGAACAATTAAATTTAATTGAAGTAAATAAAAACCATTTAAAAGAAAGAATAGGCGATGTGAAAAGATTCTTCAAACGTCAACTAAATAATAAACATTTTATTGATGATACTAAATTACAAAAAGAAGTAACAAGTTTAAAAAAGTTTATTCAACAACAATTAGTCAATGCAGTAGATAAAACTCAATTACAAAATTTAAGTTCATTAATATCTAATTTAGATGATAAGATTACAAAGCAAAAAATAGATCTTAAACAACTAATAGCCAATATTAATCCAGGTATAAGTGAAGACAAATTGCAACGGGAATTAACTAAATTTAAAACTGAATTACAAAAAGAACTAACAAATATTCAACAACAAATACAAAACATAGACGAAATCAAAACCTATATTCAACAACAAATACAGAACATTGATGATAGTGTTATTCAACAACAGATAACCTAGTTTTAAAACAGGATAAAAATATACTAGCATTAGAAAAAAAGTTTCTCAAGAAAGAATCATATTATTTTACTCTTCCATTTAGAAGTTTGAGTTTTGAAGATGCTTCTATTACTGATAATACTGATAAATCAAAAGACTTTGAATATAAAAAATATGGATTTACAGCAAATATAAGAGTATATTCTGTTCCAAATTATACTATTTATCCCAAAACAATTTTTGAACCAGATGATGTTGGACATCATCAACCAATGTATTTTAGATTTCGAGGAAAACTTACAATTGAAATAACTTTTCCTTTTCAGGTAAAAGTTGATTCAATATTCTTAAGACAAAACCCAGGATTTTCATCTAAACCTCAATTTAACGTTCTTCAGTTTATCAATGGTACAACAAATGTAGAAACTAAAGAATTAGAAATTAACGATGAAAACACCCAGAGACGTCACTTATATGAAATTAAAACGAGTGGAAAATATATAGATAGGTTTAGAATGTTAATCATACCAGATAATGAAGAAGATGTACTTTCATTGAATGATTTTAATATGTTATTGGAAACGGAAACTCCACCATCAGCAAGTATTATTAGAAATCCAGAACCACAAAAAGAACTAATCAATTATCAGTTTTTACGAGCAACAGACTTTGAATACGTAAAACTATATTTTGTTGATGATAATGATATATTTATCTCACTCGATATTCATAAAAGTCAATAAAATCAAAAATTTTTAATAAGAGATGATACATTTGTTACTATGTTTTTAAATATTAACACTAAATCAAAATTTTCAGTTCATCTGAATAAGATTAATGATTCGAAAGAACAAATATCCTTAGTAAGTATGCATTTTTTTAGTGATTTAGCTATATCAGAAATTCACTTAATTTAATTACCTAAAAATGGAACTCGAAAGTAGACAAAACTACATGATAGAAAAACAAAACGAACTAAAAGAAAAACTAAAACAATTCAACAAATGTAGAAAAACATGGAGTAAAATCGATTCTGTTTTCAAAACATTAAGTACAGTTTTAACAATAGGGATAACAGTGGCAACAGCTGTAACCGGTGGATTAATGCTTCCAATCATCGTCCCAACAGTATTAGCCTCGTTCGCTGCCGTTCAAACTTCATCTTGTGGTTTGATTACTTTAGGTTTTACATCAAAACAGAAAGCTTAGTATAAAAGGAAAACAAAAATTTTAAATACATATCTTAATAAATTATTTATTTTTTTCGAAAGATCGAGAGAGTATAAGAACATAACCATTGAAGAATTAGAAGAATTCAATGAAATTTTAGATAAATTTGATGTAGAAATATCATCAATAAAAGTTAAAATTCCTAGTTAAAAATAGTTGCTTTAAAAATAGTTGCTTTAAAAATATGAATAAATTTATATCACATAAACTTTTTTCCAATGTTATTGAGCAAGTCGTTGATGAATTTGTATCATTTAACGGAAAAATTGAATTAGATGGAAAGGTAACTCATGATGGAAAATACCTACAAGACATAAAATTTGTAGGTCCTGATCACATGTCTTTTGTCGAATTCTTCATGTCGCTGGATGGTAATCATGCTAATTCGAATATTTCTTATTGGTATTTCACAGGAAAAATGATTTTCCATAAAAAGGCTAGTGGTAATCAAAGCTCATTATAATTTTTTTTTTTTCGAGACAATAAAAATTCCTAGTTAAAAATAGTTGCTTTAAAAATATGAATAAAATTGAAATTGTAGACGATAAAAAATTCATACAAGTGAAAATTTTAGACAAGATTTTAGACAAGACTATTGACAAGATTATCTCTGATGAATTAAAAAATATGGATAAATTCATATCAAATAAACTTTTTTCCGATGTTATTCACCTTATCTCTAATGAATTTATAACATTTAAAGGGTAAATTGAAATAGTTGGAGAGATAACTCAAGATGGAAAATACAAACAAGACATGAAATTTGTAGGTTTTAATACCAAAACTTTTGTGAATTTCTTCGCTACAGTGGATGAAAAATCAGATGCCTCCGATTGGTATTTCAAAGGAAAAATCATTTTCCGTAAAAACAATTTCAAAGAAATAAAAAGATCAAAAAATGGTAGTGGTGTTAGCCTACTCAATAAGATAAAAGAATATATCGGTATAAATTGTTATATACCGAGTGATGGATGCTGTTTTGTAAAATGCGTAAATTATGTTTTGAACAAAGACTACACGAGAGAATTTCAAGATTTCATCAACAGTTTTCAAAAATCAAACAGAAAAGGAGTTATGACATCTGCTAGAATCTGCGAATTCAATAAGAAATTTAATACTAATTTTCAAATATATATGCCCAAACATAGACTTTTTCAACCAAAGAAAGTAACCGAAGAATTAGATTGGGTTTTTTATTTACACAAAGAACATTTCTGTTTGATAAGAAGAAATAACAAAGCTTTGGACATTAAAGAAATAGAAGATAATTACGATGAAAACGTATGGAGAACTTGTGAAGATGATAATGCGGCAACGCAAGTTTCACTTCTAAAACTAAACGTTTTTCCAACCATTCCCGATTATTGTTTATACGCATGGGATTGCAAAACCTATTGCGAAAAAGAAACGAATAAAGCCATTCCTTATTGTTGTACTTTAGTCAATTTGGAAAAACTGAGGAAAAGATTAGATGATTATAATAATTACTTACGTGATTTAAGTGATTTTAATGAGACTCTAGATTTTAAGCCGTCAGATCCCATTTCAGAAGAATTTTACAACAAACTGATGACTAATATAGTAGAAATATTTGTAGGTACAGATTGTATAGATCAAATGTTACAACGTTTAGGAAAAGTAGATCAGAAAAGACTAACCTTAATTTCCCATGATCAAAAACGTAAAAAAACTAACACAATGTCCTTTAAAAACAGCTAGAGGAATTCTGTCTCTACCTTTAACTAATTCATTCACTGATGAATATTTACAGAAAAAATGGAAAAGACAGAATATTAATTTCACATGTTCCTATCAACACGAATCATCTAGTTTGGCAGCATGGGGAAAATCATCTAATCTACCAATGAATTTGAGAAAGATCGAGGATGTTAATATTGCAAAATACATTAAAGATAATTGGGAATCTTTAAGACACGAATGGGAACCTTACGCTAAAAGAGATACTCTATGTCTCGGAGCTTGTTTGATAAAATACAATCAAGCCATGAAAAAAACTGTCTTCCAAAACGTTTCCAATAATCTAACGGCTCCTTCTTTATCTTTAAAGGGTTGGTATTATTTATATCATTACGATAAAGAAATGGTTGAAGAAGAATGGTATGAAAGTACTAGAATGGTTCCGAAACATACGGAAAAACAAAACGTAGAAAAAGTTTACTCGCATACTCACCCTTTTATAAGATATTTTATCAGACAAAGTATTAAAGGAGGAAGAGTTTCGGCAAATCGAAAAACAAAACGTAGAAAAAGTTTACTCGCATACTCACCCTTTTATAAGATATTTTATCAGACAAAGTATTAAAGGAGGAAGAGTTTCGGCAAATCGAAAATCATTTGAAACGAATAAAATGGATGAGATCTGCGCCATATTAAAAGAATACAATGAAAGTGACACTGAAGGAATAATAGATTTATTCAAAGAATACAGTGTTAACCCAAAAGATAAAACGGAAGTTCACACTAAACTCAAAGAACTGAACTATTCTAAACTAATGGCATTTGATGCTAATGGGTTGTACGCTTCAGCCATGACAGAAGGTGAATATCCTAAAGCGGAAAGTGCAAGAGCGTTTCTACCAGAAGAAGAAAAAGAATTTGTAAAACTTTTCAATAAACAAAAATTCAGACCTAGAACTGCTATTTTAAAAGTTTGGTTTGAATATCCCAAAAAAATGTTCTTTCAGCTAAAGATAAAATAACTTTTACGAATAGAATAGGTCAGAAGGAAACTGGCACTAAAATCAGGTTCAGAAATGGTTTCTGTCACGACGTTTTAACATCAGTTGATATTCAAGAAATAGTGAAATCAGGTGGTAAAATTATTAGAATATTAGATGGTAGAGTATACAAAGAAAATTTTAAAACTCCACCATACAGAGATTATATTTTAATTTTGAAGGAATTAAGGAATAAATACAAAAAAGAAGGAGATATGGTTGCTAGTAATTGCATGAAATTATTAGGTAATTCCTTATACGGTAAATCTATTCAAAAGGATATAAATACATCGAGACATCTATGGAGTGAAGCGACTTTTAAAGCCAACTTCGATTCACACGTCAAAAGCTATGAAAAAGTAAATGATAGTCAATATATAGTTGAGATGAATGAAGAAGAAAAAGAGTTTGTTCCTCCAAAGGATTTTACTAGATTAACACCCACTCATTTAGGTGCATTTATATTATCTCACAGTAAAAAAATAATGAACAATTTCATTCACGTCATAGATGGATTTTATAAGCCGGAAATATACTATACAGATACTGATAGTTTATACATTTCGTCTAGCAAATGGGATAAATTAAATGAAGCTGGGTTGGTGTCTGAAAACGAGTATAGCAAAGGGAAGAATGATTACGGTGATGGTGGAATCATATTTGGTTTATATTTAGCGCCAAAAGTAAAATACAATATCATTCTAACTTCCGATGGTGTTTGAAAAGAAAAGAAAACGTTTAAGGGTTATTCTAACTATAAGATTAAGGTAGAAGACTACATTCAATTAGCTAGTGGAAATGACGTAACGAATGAATTTAAGAAACCTTGGGTAAAAAGTTTCACCAATGGAATAGTTATTCCTAATGAAAAACAAAAGAAAGTTTTCAGAAGTTATCTGAATCTCGTTAAGAGAAAAGCACCAAACAGTGAAGGAGTTGTATCCTTACAACAATAAAGATGAGATGTGTTTGGATGAAAACTATGAATTTGATGATTTCGATTATCTAACTATTCAAGAAGAGAATGAAGAGTGTTAATTTTTTTGTTTTAAATGAAGTTGAATAACAATTTCCTCATTACCAAAATCTATAAACCTATTTTTACCATCTTTAATTTCCAGATTTATATCTTTAATCATAAAGGAATTAAGTGGTAAATACGTCGTTTGAAATGGTTTCTCTATAATTCTATATCCTATTGGTACAGTGAATGTTGGAAGACTGTAAATAATCTGACGTTTGTATTTATTGAAAAATCCATCGTTTATTAAATTGCAATGTATATTTATCACATCGATATCATTCTCGATATTAGCTTTGTGTGGTGCTAAAGTGGATTCGGTGTATATTTTTTTTATCAAAGCCTAGTAACGTATTCAATGAATTTTCTACGTTGAAATCAACTTGACTATTATTTCTTAATATCAATTTTATTTTGTTTAGATTTAAATTACCTTCGAATTCGATATTGTTTTTACCATTGACGCTTCCTGCATATTCAGATAAGTATTCGTTAATGGCTATGTATTCGTAGCTTCCTGGTAGTAAACGTATGGTTTTGAATGTAACTCCGTTATCTTTTGATATTTTTATTTGGTTATTTTTTTCGTTGATATTTCTAATGGAATTGTAAACAGAGAAATACTTTAATCCCAATTCATATTCTTCATTGCGATCGAGTTCGTACTCATAATCTAGAGACAATTTAATGTCTGATTTATTCGAGGTGATGACGAATAGTTGTTCCTTATTTGACATTTTTTATTACGCTTTTATAATCATTTTTATCTATGATACCTTTCTCTAGGAGTCTTTTTAATATACAATTCACTTCATTAAATTGTCTGTGTGATCGATGTCCTTCCTTCATGGCCGCTAATATTACTCGTAATCTATTAAGCAATTCTTCGTTGTTGTCGAATAAAACGTTATACCTTGTCCAGATACCATATCTTCGAATTCGTCTATTTCTTGTATGATTGGATTAACATCTGAATCCTCTTCATCAGGAATTTATTCAAATATGTTTCAACTGCTTTCAATCTTCTTGTTTCGGGTCCTGACTTTCTTATTGCATCTAGAAATTTGGAGTATGCTAGTAAATCCTTGTAATCGGCAATGCCAATATACCCGCCATTCATTAAATCTATTAATCCTGTCGTTATGTCGATTTTGAATAATTTGCCCTAAATTTAATTCTAAATCCATTAAACAATAACCCCTCATCATCAATGATTGGTGTAATACTCTTTGGTAAATCTGCTTTAGGGTTTGAGAAAAGACGATTTATATCATCTAATGTCCTTATTATGATTTCATCATCTTTAATGGGATATTCTATTTGATGAGGTTCTATAGGAGGTGTAGGTTCTATAGGAGGGATGAGTCTCTTTTTAATATCCTCTTGAGATTTTAATATGGGTTGAAATAGAGTCTGTAGATTTTCTGTTAATCCGAGTTGTTGTAATCTGTTATTTTCAACTTGGGTTTTTATTTTATTCTTAGCTTTGATATATTCTCTATTTCTTTTTAAAATATTATTCCAATCCATTTTTAAAAAAATAAAATTAACATATATCGTTCATAACTCTTTCACCCGCAGGTTTTCTAGTATGTACAAATACATATCAATGATCATCTGGATATCTCCATTGAGCTTTACAAACCTTTTTAAATGCATCTCTGTCCATTCCGTGATTTATCGATTGAACGATTTGAGATTAATCTTTGTCGTTTAATTCAAATAATAAAAAACAATTTGCATTTTTTCTAATGAACATAGAATCCATCCCATAAAAAGATTGGGATTGGTATATGCAGTGACAGTTGTGATGTCTTCTTTTCGTGAAGAATTCTTGTTGAACGGCTTGATTTCTTTGCGCCACGCAGTCGTCAAACAACATTAAGTTCTTTCGCTCGCTATCAATTTGAGACAAATCTAGATCGTTGGTTTCTTTCCTTCGATGTAGTTATCTATGAAATCTTTCAATTCCACTTTTTCTTCGTTTTCTTTGTAATATTGAAATAGGTCTTGAACATCTCTCTTTTATTCTAAAGCTTTGCGAAATTGATAATACGATTGCTCTGGTGTTGTTGTGTAGATATACAAAGAATCGAAATCTGAAAGGTTTGGTGTTGTCAACATGTTAAAAGTGAGATGAGTTTTCCCAGAACCGGAACTACCGCATATACACATGAGCATTGGGTTATTAGGAAATATTTCTGAATGATTAAATTTTTTACCCATTTTTTATTATTTTAATTTGTTCCAAAAATAACTCCTTCTCCTTTATACTTCGAAAGATATATTCCTTCTCCAGTGCGTATATTTTTTAAAAATATTCCATTACCCTTATGTTTGACTTTGATTTCTCCTGTGTCAATACTATCAACTAATTTATTTAATCCTTGTTTAACAGTTTTCTTGGTTTCTTCACTAAATCTTTCATTGTGCCTATCATTTCTCCCACTCCTGAACCTTCGGCCAACTTTTCCATTTTTAAATTATGTCTACGTTGTTCGGCTGCTTTCATTGCGTCGGCAGCAGCTGTTACTTCATCTGCTTTCTTATCATTTTTCCGAATAATTCACACATATTTTTATAGTTTCTATACAATTCATTATAATCCTTTGTGGTTGGATTAATTGTTAAAGGTTGGTTAGGATAATTATCGTTGTTCAATCTTACTTGAACTTTATGGATTAAAGGATCTTGAGTTTGGTTCATTGCCACTCTAAAGACATTATTGTTATTCGTTTGAGAATCTGGTAAGTTCTTGAAACCAACTATTAAATATCTTGCTGGTTTAATAGTGTTAGTGATTGGCCATGTGGTGGATTCTCCAGTTAAAGTCATGCTACCTACAGTGTTG
The DNA here is from genome assembly GCF_000327385.1 of Lottia gigantea. Lineage (NCBI taxonomy): Eukaryota > Metazoa > Mollusca > Gastropoda > Lottiidae > Lottia > Lottia gigantea. Next base: position 1,764,664 of record NW_008707425.1, read on the forward strand.
CGATGAAGAAAAGCTATTTCAATATCTTTAGTTAACGAGTTGAATATTTTCGTTTCTACTTCAATTGATGGTGTTATTACTGGTATGAAAAGTTGGAGATTCGTTATTTCTAATTTTGCATCTGAACCATTCTCTCCAAAGAATATCTTATCGTCGTTGATTTCTCTTTGTAGATGAATTTTATATGGTAAGCCTATGGAAACTTTTCTATGTTCCAACAGACCGAATAAAGGATATAATTTCCAATTTACGTAACCCCACCTATTATTCTCAACAACATTATTATACTGAAGTACTCGTTTTTCGAATCCATGATTAATTGCTCGTCCTACTCTTTCTATCGTGTTTCGAGCAACAACTCTCACTCTAGCTAAATCGGCATCATTTGCAAGATTTCTTACCAGTTCCTTTAAAATACTTCCATCGCCAACATCGGGTATCCAGCCTGAAACTGAATCAAAATCTTTAGGATATAAAACTGTTTTCAACATTGTGTCGAATTCCCCAGGATGTTTGATTGTTTCTATCGGATTTGAACCAGCTTCCAAAACCATCTCGCTAAATAAAGATGGAAAGAAATTGTTTTCTAAAGTTGTATTAGTTTGTGGAACTTGATTCTGAGTGGCTTCTTTAATTTTGAAATCACATCTGAAATAAGCATCGGAAAGAAGCAACCAATTCGATAATGAATTTATTTCGAAGGTAATTCTACCACCATCATTCAATTGGGATTTAGAACCAACAGTGGGTGAGATGATAATATAATCCTCTTTTTTCTTGTTAAATGAATAACGAATTGGATCGTATAATCTAAAGATTGGATCTAGTGTTTTATTTGCCATTTTTAAGGTTTAAAATTTGCTTTTTTGATGGAATGTAGGAAATTGATTGAAGATGTTTTTTGGTGTATGAAATGTAGGGCTGTAAGAATTTATGAAATGTAGGGAATATAGGTGTAAGAATTTAGGTCTTTTGCTGTAAGAATTTATGAAATGTAGGATGTTTAGGTCTTTTTTAGTGTAAGAATTTATGAAATGTAGGGAATTTAGGGCTTTATGTTATGGGAGCTTTCAATTAGGGGTGCATTTTCCCCATGAAATGAAATGGAATGGGGAATCCCCATGAAAAGGGGAAAACCCATGAAAAAGGGGAATTCCCATGAAAAGGGAAAACCCATGAAAAGGGGAATTCCCTTTTATGCGACCTAATTGAAACCTTTAGTACTACTGAAACCTGTCTTTGATTGCTATGTATTCCAAAATTTGAATAATTTGTATGGCCCTCTTGCCAGTAATTTGTGGAAAGATAATTTCAAAATGTATGAATTAACAGAAATTATGAGACAAAAAGATAGTAAACAATTTGCAGAAATGTTGAACAGGCTGAGGGAAGACAACTATGTCTCAAAAGAACAAAAGATGGAAGATATGGAACTTTTCAAAACAAGAGTTCTGTCTAATGATGAAAACTACCTATTTGTCAGTAATAAAAAGATGGATGAGTTCAATAGCAAGATCTTTGAACAGATAAGTGGTGACAAATATATCATCACAGCTAAAGACTGTGTTGTTGGTTCAGAAGCACGGGCTGTTGAAAAGGCTCTGTTGGCCAATGTTCCAGATGATCCAAGGAAAACTATGCAATTACGTAAACACCTAAATCGTGTAATAGATATGAAATGTGAATTATGTATAAATGTGAAAACTGATGATGGTTTGACAAATGGTGCTGATGAAACTGTAATGTTCATTGAAACACCAAATAGACGTACTGCAGTAGGTAACATTGTATGGGTAGACTTTAGAGATGAGATAGTTGGTAAACTAACTCGGCAGGATTTGAAGAATTTGTACAAATCAAATATGAATAAAAGATGGACTCCAATCTTACCAGTTTCCAGGCAGATTAGGATTGGTAGATTTAAGAATGCAGAGTTGATGAGGACTCAGATTCCACTGAGACCCTCAGCTGCTAAAATTGTGCATAGATCTCAAGGGGATACCCTTGACAAAGTGGTTGTTGATTTTAGAGGAATGACAATGGCTCATATTCATTATGTTGGATTGAGTCTGGTTAAAACTCTTGAAGGCTTGCATATTGTAAATCTTGTTGATGACAAGATAAAAATTAGTATGGAGGTGAAAGACAAAATGCTTTCACTAAGAAATGAAAGGAAATTAGAAATTGAAGAATTTGATTCTCATGTTACTGATGATGACTCTTTGATAGTCATTTATCATAATGTCAGATCCTTACAAAAGTATATTGAAGATGTGAAATCCAGTCATGTTGTCAATAAAGCACATGTTGTAATATTGTCCGAGACAAGATTAAAGCTGAAGACTGATAATTTGTATGAAAAAGTTGTCAAAGAATCGGTATTGATACAACAGAATTCTATTCAAAGTTGATTGGTTTTGGTGCTGATGGGGCAATGGTAAATGGAGGTGATAAGGCTGGTGTGAAAGCTTTGTTGAAAGAAAAATCCCCTTGGATGATTTATGTATGGTGTGTTGCTCATCGATTGGAATTAGCATTGAAAATTGCAATCAAAGAAACTTATTTTAAAGAAGTAGATGAAATGCTGTTGAGGATTTTCTATCTGTATCACCAAAAAACTTTCTGAATTGAAAGACTTAGTTGATATTTTGAAACAGGAGAATCACAACACCTTTGAAGAAGGTGGTTTTAAACCAAAGCGTGCTAGTGGAACACGGTGGATATCTTACAAATTGGCTTCTTTGAGGATGATTTTTGATAAATCTGGTGTATATATACAGCATTTAGAGAATCTTGCAAGTGACAGGTCAACAAGTTCGAAAGATAAAAACAAATTAACTGGATACCTGAGAAAATGGAAGACTCCAAAAATGCTTTTTAATATAGCACTTCTCATTGACCTGTTGTTACCTGTTTCTTTGTTATCAAAGGCTTTTCAAAATGAAGAAATTGACGTTGTTTCTTTATTCTCTAAATTCTTTAGAAGCAACTAAAGAAAAAATGACAAAATTGGCCAGAAAACCATTAGCTGAGATGCCTAGCTTAAAACACCTAGAGTCCAAACTGATAAAATTAGAAAATTGTTTTGAGTATCAAAGTGTAAAATTTGATGAAAGTGTGTGTAAAAATGTGTTAAAAAAACTGTCTCATGATAAAGCTGAACTGATTGACCTGATAATTTTTAATTTGAAAGAAACGTTGGAAGATGATGACCGTGAACTTCTAAGAAAAGTGGCTAAGATTTTGAATACCCAGAACTGGCAAGCTCAAGCTGGAGTTGACAATAATGAAAATTTTGCAGATGATGATGTTTTGTTTCTTTTGGAACACTTCTATTTAATTTCGGTGTCTAGTGGAATTGACATTCCTCCACAGGAAATTTGAGAGGAATGACATAAACTCGTATTATTTGCATTAAAATATCTTAATCCTGTACATAATGAATATAAAAAAACATGGAGAGTTATTTTTTCAAATGTACAAAGCAGCAATGAGTGGAAGAACATTCTCTTAATTGTTCAATTACTTTTCTGCATTCCAGTTAGTAATGCTAAGCTTGAGAGAATGTTCTCCAAACTTAAAAGAACAACAACCAATAATCGTTGCTCCTTAAAAGAGGACAGAGTCTGCAATTTATTAAGGATAGTCGAAGAAGGTCATGAATCCATTGAAGTCAAACCAATTGTAAAAAAATGGAAAAAAGCTAAGGCCAGATGCCCTGTTCAGAAAAAAAGATTACAGTATCAATCTAGAAGAAACATGAAATTAAAATATTATGAAGCAGAGCACAGTTCATTCTCATCGTCCACTCAACCATTTGAAGAGGGTTCCAGTTCAGACATAACTGGTACAAGTAATGATGAAAGTCATGATGAAAGTGATGCCCAAGCTGATCACTGTCAATGGTTTACACTAACAGTGACACTAGTGACGATTTTTGGGGGTTTTAAAGTGACATTCGGCTTTTTGGAAAAAGTTTACTTTATCAGTAGTGTAACATGTGTTACGTTAAGTTATGTAATGTTATTAAATATTTTGAGAGTTGAAAAAATTAACGGATGTAATTTTATTTTAGTTAAAACTTTCAGATAGGTTAAAGGGCACATATTTCTAGATTTTGGTGTATGGTATTCACAAAATTAGCATGTTATACCAAGTAATTTTCAGTCTGGCACACTTTGACTTTTGACTGGCAACGTGTACCCTTTGCCAGTCATTTTGACTGGCACACCCCAGATCCTTATTTACAGGCTTGCACACATTACATTACATGTATGTGTATGCTTATGATAGAATGGTGTGGATGAGATGGCTATAAGAGGTGTTGGGAGGCCATTTTCTTATTGATTGAATTGTAAAATAATTCCTTATTTTACAACTAAATTTGATGGAATAGTGTGGATGAGGTGGATATATGAGATGTTGGAAGCTAAAGAATGTTGATGGATGTGTCTCAAATAATTCCAAGATAGGTACATTTTTTTACTCTCGAATTCTTGGTGAAAATGAAAAAATGTGAAAAATGTCACCAATACATCCTGAAAATATGTGGCAAATAATCAGTATATTGCCACTTTAACTTACATGTTACCTTTGACATTCCAACTTGAAAAGGTGTCAATTGGCAGAAAAAATCACCCGAAAGTTTCAAAATAGTAGCAATTGATGTTGGGTGTTCATTCATGTCCTAATATAAACAAAGCTATCAATGGTCATAAAATTTTATAAAATATAACAAGTGCATTATGACTTAAATATAACTATATATTAATATATGAGTAAATTTGTATTGTAGTTACTAAGAACATTTGATTATTCTGAAAGCTGCCTGTGGGCGTATGTTACCTTGCCTGGCAAGCTATTTTTGTCTAAGTAAGGAAAGTGACATCACTGAACTTCAACTGACATTTCGTGTGTGTCTGTCCTTGAGGAAGGGAGCCTTTGTGCTCTTCAATCATGTTAGACTTTTGGACTACTTAGTTTTTTCTATAGCAGATTATTTTGTTGAATGTTTACCCATGTGTTGTGCTATAGAATATCCACATTATTTTGATCTAATAAAAATTTGACTGTAAAAAACTTTGTGAAATGGATCATGTGTCTTCTATCTTAATTGAAAGGGGGGATATATTGACATCACCCACCTAGTTACTAAAAGATGAACCGACTAGAAACTTTCAGGAAACGACCAAGAAAATGTGAAATGACCAAGAAAATGACCAGGAAATGACCTCAAACTATATTTTGTTTTAGTAAGTATGCAGTCTGTCTGTCATTCCATCCTCAATTAACTTGTGATTTGTCACAGTTTTTTTTATCCCATTTTTAGTAATTTTTGGTGTTTAACATTATATCCAAGAGATCGTGGACAAATTCAAAATTGGATATGATTTGAAAAAAGGATAGCAGAGTTCAACCCCTGATACACTGAGTTATTTTAAACGTCTCAAAGAATGCAATATGGGCCACCGTTTTTATCTGAATTTGATTTGTCGGGTTACATCCACAAGATCTTGGGCAAGTTTCATTTTGGGTACGATTCAACAAGTTTCACCCTCAATACACTGAAATAATGTTTAATGTCACTTGTTACTATGATAGAGGTGACAGTTTAAGTCAAAATTTTATGACATTTTGTGTGTAGCTTTAGATCCACAGGATCTTGTACAAGTTGGAATTTGAGTGCGATTCAGCAAATGATAGGATAGTTTTAACCCTTTATACACTGAAATAATGCTTGTGAACACAGTAGAGGTGAGTTTAGGTCAGAATTTTATAAACTTTTGGTGTTAGATTTTCGGTACGATTTGACACTTATTGACGACTGCCCTTGGTATACTGAAAAGTTATTAACTAAGCGGACACTTGTTTGTTTTTCAGACAAGAATATTAGTCACACATGGTGTACATTGGCTGCCTAGGATGGATTCTATTGTTGTTATGACAAATGGAGAAATATCAGAATTAGGATCCTATGATGAATTATTGTCTCACAATGGTTCTTTTGCACAATTCCTCAAGACATATCTAACTGAAGAAACTGGTTCCAATTTACATAATGAAGATGATCCTGAAAGTAAGTAGGAAATATTTCAACTGTGTGGCATGTAACTAATGGTTTAGCTGTAAACGAAAAGTAATTGTTCAGTTTGTACCTTCATTTTCTTCATATTTATAAGGAGTGTCTACAATGAGTGCTTTTGTCATATGAAATCTATAAAATGAGTGGCTGGGTTAAATTTTAATCTGGCATTGAATTTCATAGATTCCATATAACATAACAGGGGTATAGGATTCTATCTCTTTCTATCATGTTTGATTTGACAATATTTCGATGGACAGTTTTTGAGTCATTGCCCTTGACTTTTAAAAAACACTTTTTTTGTTTGTGATCATAATAGAAACTTCTTCAGTGGTTCATATACGACATCATATTTATTTTTTAATTTTTAATAAAAAAACTGTAATATAATTATAAAACATAATTTTGAATAAAAAATTGTATTTTCACTTCCAGAATTTTGAATTATAAACTTGAATTTCCACCCATTAGTTTTCACCCAGGTGATAATTTTAGAATTCTGAATTAAAATCTTTTTAAAATTAATTTTCACCCAGGGATAATTCAATAATATTGATTTAAAAACTTGAATTTTCACCCATCATTTATTTTTTGTAATTTGGAATAAAAAAACTGGAATATTATTATAAAACATAATTTTTATACGCCCTCATGAAAAGGGGGGCGTATATTGCCTTCACCCATGTCCGTCCGTCCGTCCACAATTGCTCGTAAACACTCCACAAGACACAATTCTTTACTGATTTTGACAAAACTAGGTATGAGTGTTCGTAATCACCCAAGGATGAATCCTATTGAAAATCAGAATTATCGAAAAATACAGAATTATCGAAAAATATTCAGTATAAGTTATTACCCTTGTTCAAGAAAACGCGTTCAATTTTTAGCTCGTAAACACTTTATAAGGGACAATTCTTGACGGATTTTAATGAAACTTGGCATGAGTGTTTGTAATCACCCAAGGATGAACCCTATTGAAAATCAGAATAATTGAAAAATATTTAGTATGAGTTATTGCCCTTGTTCTTGAAAACGCGTTCAATTTTTAGCTTGTAAACACTCTAGAAGGCACAATTCTTGATGGATTTTGACGAAACTTGGCACTTGGAAACTTTTTGTCATCATTTATATTGATGAAATCTTGGACAAGTTAAAATATTGTGTCATTTTTTAATGAGTTATTGCCATTGACTTAGGAAAAACATGTCAAAATTTGTTTGTGAACACAATAGAAACTACAATTTTCAATTGATATGAATGATATATAGTGTGATTATTTATCTTGGCCGAGTTCAAATTTTACAATTTTTCAATGAATGCTTTTTGAATTATTGACTAACAAAGAACACATTTGTTTCATGTCCACAATAGAGACTACAGTTTTTATCTGATGATTTATGTTGATAATTAAATGAAAAAAAAAAATCAAAGCAGTAATGATGAAATCTATATGTCTTTGTTTCCTGAAGTTGAAATATATACAAAATTTGTGGAAAATTAGGGTAATGTCATGTGACTTCATAATACATTAATTGTTAAATTCATAATATCACATTGGAAACATATTATTTTGATAATTTGTTAAAATACCTATCCTATGATACCAAACATTTAAAATCAACATGAAACAGCCCGAACTAATATTAAAAAAACAAGATATAATAATAACTAAAAATTTAACAAAAACAATGCAGTTTTCAAAGCTGTAATAGATATGTAAATTGAAACTTTTTGAATAGATATCAATTCCTTGGACTGATGAAAAGAAAAATCAAAAGGGCATTCTAAATTTTGTATGTGTATCGTGAACACTGATAGAGTCATTTTGCACCAATCCAATTTTTGGTTAGATGCCTTTTTTTCTGCAATTCCACAAAAAAAGAGTGTTTAATGATATCACTTGTCCTGGAATTTGCTTTAGCATTGGCCTTAGTGACATCATCCACACTTAGTTTTGATAAAATAATCAACATAAAAAAAAAGTCAGGCAATATATTGGTTTGAACAAATTGAATAAATTGACAAAGAGAAAATGATAATGAACTTGCATAAACAAGTTAATTTATAGTCAAAAGGTAAATTATTGATTAGTGAATAATATGATAAACAAGTGATATCTCAAATAATTTATGCAAGTGCTGTAATTAAACACAATATTTAATTTCTCTTTTTCAGTTCAAGAAATTAAGTCCAAGATTTTACAAAGAGTGGACTCAGTAACATCAGATGGAGGCACATCAGCTGATGATCACAAAAGCATGCCAAAGTATGTAATGAATGATTTTCAATGATTTTAAATTTTCAACCTTCACATTTCGAATGCTCTCGATTGATGGATGGTAATATATCAATGTTCATTGAGAAATAAAATTTCAGTGAAATGATTTTTTTTAGTGCCCAAAATTTTGAAATAGTCCATCTTATTAGCCTGTCTTTCGAAATTCTGTGTACTGTACATGTATGTAGACCTTATTTGTGAATTTCCGGATATTGGATACTTTTTATACGCCAACATGAAAATGTGGACGTATATTGCCGTCGCCCCGGTCCGTCGGTCCGTTTGTCCGTCAACATTTCTTGTGAACACAATAGAGACTACAGTTTTCAACTGATTTTAATGAAAGTTGGTGTGATCATTTATATTGATGAGATCTTGATCAAGTTCGAATATGATGATCTTTCTAGGAACGGTTTTTGAGTTATTCCCCTTGACTTAAGAAAAACGCGTCAAAATTTGTTTGTGAAAACAATAGAGACTATAGTTTTCGACTGATTTTAATGAAATTTAGTGTGATCATTTATATTGATGAGATCTTGGTCAAGTTCGAATTTGACTCTCCATGAACGGTTTTTATACGCCCACAAGAATATGTGGTCGTATATTGTCGTCGCCCCTGTCCGTCCGTCTGTCCGTCCGTCCGTCCGTCAACATTTCTTGTGAGACTACAGTTTTCATCTGATTTTGATAAAATTTGACATTTTCGATGAACGATTTTTGAGTTATTGGCCTTGACTTTGTTTAAACGCGTCGAAATTTGTTAAAAATAGTTCGTGAGCAGGATTGAAGCTACAGTTTTCAACCAATTCTGATGAAACTTGGTGTGATCATTGGAATTGATAAGATCTCGGACAAGTTCTAACTTGACGCTTTTTCGATGAACAGTTTTTGAGTTATTGCCCTAGACTTTGTTAAAACGCGTCAAAATTTGTTAAAAAATAGTTTGTTTGCAGGATTGACGCTACAGTTTTCAACCGATTCAGATGAAACTTGGTGTGATCATTGGAATTGATAAGATCTCGGACAAGTTCTCACTTGACGCATTTTCGATGAACGGTTTTTGAGTTATTGCCATTGACTTCGTTAAAACGCATCGGATTTTGTTAAAAATAGTTTGTGAGCAGGATTAAAGCTACAGTTTTCAACCGATTCTGATGAAACTTGGTGTGATCATTGGAATTGATAAGATCTCGGACAAGTTCCAACTTGATGCATTTTAGATGAAATGATTTCGAGTTATGGCCCTTGACTTTGTAAAAACGTGTCAAAATGTGTTCATGAGCACTATAGAAGCTAGTTTTCAACCAATTTTGATCAAACATGGAATTGATAAGATCTCGGACAAGTTCTAACTTGAGGCATTTTCGATGAACGGTCTGGGAGTTATTGCCCTTGACTTTGTAAAACGCTTCAAAATTTGTTTGTGAGCACAATAGAAGCTACAGTTTTCAACAAATTTTGAGGAAACTTGGTGTGATCATTGGATCATAAGATCTCGGACAAGTTCTAACTTGACGCATTTTCGATGAACAGTTTTTGAGTTATTGCCCTTGAAGAACGCGTCAAAATTTGTTTGTGAGCACAATAGAAGCTACAGTTTTCAACTGATTTAGGTGTGATCATTGGAATTGATAAGATTTCGGACAGGTTCTAACTTGAGATATTTTTGATGAAAGTTTTTTGCCCTTGATTAGAGCTGTGTGATTTAATTGTTTGTTGTATTTGGGTTATTGATATTGATTTTAAAAAATTTTGTGGAATTACTCAGCATAAATAGTTGGCATGTATATATTGTAATTGAATTCAAACTAATAAAATTTCTTCAATATGAGAAAATTTGTACTTTAGTCACTAAAGACTGTTATATCATTTCTGACAGGTGCTAGTGGGCGTATGTTACCTTGCCTCGCATCTTTTAACAAATTGCTAAATTTCATGCCAATGACCATACATGTGTAATCTACTGATGTTGTCGGGTTTCTAACACTTTTGCATATTGTGTATTGTTCTACCGACAGGATACCCAATTCTACAGATTTTTTTGTTATTTTCCTGACCAAATTTTCACGTTTCAATGTTCAAATTCTCTACCATAAATCAATAAAATATCTAACTATCATTACTTGTATCTTGATTGCATTGATCTCATCATGTAATAATATTATAATTGCATGATTAATTAATCCCCCAATTAGGATGGTAATTTGATCTATTTTCACCCGATAATGTGTATTTTAAGCCCATGTGAGACACTGTTTATAAAAAAATCCAGGAGATGCTACTTTCCCTTTTACAATAAATTTTATGGTAGCCCTACTTTTACTAAAAAACGAAATCTCGAAGTCTTCTTAGAATTATATATTGTCATTGTCAATCTGTGAGGTCTATTAAACGTAGACGTCGTTTCAGAATTATTTTGTATTAGCGGTAGATTATCATGCACGACTGGATGTCTAATTCTTATGTAAACTCCAACTTCGTTTCATAAAATTGTTTTGTAATATTACTGTGGCCGGTAAACATTAATTTATAGCCTGAATAACAGGCTTACTTATTACAAGTCTTTCCATATATGAAGAATGGAAGCGGCAAATTTGGTTCAATACTTCGTGAGGGCGTTGCAGGAAAATTATTTAATCATCAAGTCACAATTCTTTAGGGATTTTGACGAAACTTGCTGAAATCATTATTATAACGATGAACCCTATTGAAAATCAATAAAAATATTTGATATGTGTTATTGCCCTTGTTCTTCAAAACGTGTTCGATTTTTAGCTTGTAAACACCCTACAAGTTACAATTCTTTACAGATTTTGACAAAACTTGCTGAAATTGTTTATTATCACCCAAGGATGAACCCTATTGAAAATCAATAAAATCGAAAATATTTATTATGACAAATCAAATCATATATAAACGCGCTTTGGAATCTCAAGACTTTTCACCCAATCTCCAGATTTTTCAAGGCAAATCTCAAGATTTTTTTCCTGACCTGTACACATGTATGCCAATGACATGTTTTTATATTTCATTTTAACCAGAAAGTTTAAAGAAAAGATTCATGATGAAGATAAGAATCCTGAAATGAAAAATTTAAAGAAGGATGAAGAGAAATTGATTGAGGAAGAAAAATCTGAGACAGGAAAGGTAAGAATAAACAGTCATATGACTATTGACTAAGTCCCAAACATTAGGCTGGACAGTTTGTTTGGCACAAAAAAAAAAACAAATAACGATATTTTCAATTGAAAGTTGAATTTCAAAACCAGAAATTTATGACCGAATTCTTCGTTTTCTCCCCTGTTATAAAGGTTAATAACTAGCTAAGAATATTTAATGTATTTCAAAATGAAATTATTTATATTTCCGATGCCTGTCTGCGAACTTTAATCTGATTGAACAATAAAATATACTTATTTATATCAGCAAATGAAATCATTTTCTTTCTACTTTTGGTTTGCATGGAGGTCAAAAACACAACCAGAACTTCCGTAAGCAACAGTAACAGTCAGAAACACTGATAAGTCACATTCTTTCGAACGAGAAAAAAATTTTTTTTTTCAAACGGACAAAATATCTGGCTCAAAATAGATTGTACCATACATTTGCCGATCACGAAAATAATCCGAGACATGTTTGCCACCATTATTGTATGAAATATAGCAAAAAATATATGACAACATTATAATGTGGGCGTATAAAAACGCGTCAAAGTTAGGCTTTAGAGGCAAAATTGTTCATCTGATCATGATGAAACTTAGAATGCATGTATGTATTGATTGGGTTTGGTAACAACATGACGAAAAATATAATAGAAACTACAGTGTTTTTGTGTATTTGATGAAAGAATGTGTATGTTGTTGAGACCTTGTCAATGTTTGAATTTTATGATAATTTGCTTAGGGGGTATTGCCTTGACTTATAAATTGCCTGAAAAATTAAAGAGCAGTGTGATTTTGTTAATTTGATGTATAGAAGTAACTACAAAATTTTTTTTAATTTTCAGAAGCGCAATTTTGATTGAAATATTTAGTATTTAATATATCATTTAAAAGAGAAAAATGAGATTCAAGAAAATTTCTTGAATTTAAATCAGAGCTTTCAAGTTAAAAATAGCAATTGTAATAAAAATGAGTATATCATTGGATACATTTAGTAAGGGGCAATAACAATTGTTGAGGTCAGAAGTATACAATAGGTTGAGGTCAGAAGATACAAGCCTTGAAAGTTTTGGCAATTACTGAAAAAAATTAGACCAAAAGCATAAAAAAAATCAGAAACTTCAGAAGTTCAAAACTCTGTTCTTTAAGGATTACTGATAATCGATTGTAGTTTCCAATGATATCAAATCAAGCAAGTTGGGTTATTTTCGTGGGTTTTTTTGAGTTTTACAAAAGTTAGTCATATCAATATGGTGGCTCATCCGTTATTTCGTGGTCATAGGATATTGAATGGAGAATTATTATTTTTCAAATACCTCAAAAGTTAGACAGTTGAAATTTTAAGCCATTTTAACGGTATTTACCTGTTTGATCTAAATTCAGCATAGAATGGTTAGGGAAAGTATTGAAAGATATTGATCTCACCACTGTTAGCCTTTTGCTTGTTTTGTGCGGAAATCTACCAATATCTTGAATTATGTCAACAAATTTTGAATTTTTGAATTTTGAAAATGTTCACAGGCTATTTCTTTCTTTGTTGTGAGTTATATTAACTGCATATTTCTATTAAATTTTGTAGGTGAAGCTGTCAGTTTATATAGGTTATGCTAAGGCCATAGGTTCGCTGCCAGCTGTGTTAATATTTGTAATATATGGATTTTACCAGGCTTTGAATGTTTATTCAAGTGTTTGGCTGGAACAGTGGACAGATGATCAACTCCTGGCAAACAGATCTTTGGCCAATACTAGTATATATCAAGATAAAAATGAAATGTATCTTGGAGTTTATGGAGCATTGGGAGTTTGTCAAGGTATAATTTAATCACCCTTATCTGCCAAATTATGGTGCAATATTTCGTCATTGAATTGAGCAGTATAAGTTTTTAATGGCCGACATTCTCATGTGTGGATACATTACATCACAACACATGAGTAAGCTTTCAAAAAATAATCAAAAAAAATCAAACATGTTTCAAGAGCACACTAGCCTCCTACCGCATTGGACAGGCACACATGAAATGTCAATTTCCTTGGTAGTTGCTAACTAACATTTCAACACTCTTCAAATGGTAGTAATCAAAAATTGCTACAAAAATTTGGTATTTTCTCCTATAAGTAGTATAAGAGTATATAGATAGGGAGTATATAGATAGGGGGCACTTTTTATAATTTATAAAAAAAAAAATCACTTTTTATACACCCACATGAATATCGTCGATGCGCTTTCAAAATCTCGTATATCGCCAAAATCTCGTATATAACTTTTCTGAACGTCGAAAATCTTCCCTCCGAGCCGCATCTATGTATCTTATTTTCGTACTTCTAGTCCAATTAGAAGTTCCGTTCAGGACATGTGACATAATCTCGTAAAATAATTGGTTGATTATTTTTTCCAATTAAAATCTCGTATATCGTAATTTTGATGTGACCTGATAAATAGACGACGTCGAGACGGCGTTGAGCCTAGAAAATAAACAATACAGGTGAGAATATTATTGAAAATATTAAATGTATCAATGCCGTTATGTTTTATAAGATATGTAGGAATAATAGGCATTTTATTGTTTTAGTTTAGTGATTCACATCTGCCCAATAAGCAGTACAAACCCGTAGACACCCTGAAAAGTCGTTTGTATCAAGTGATATAAATTATATGTGAGCCATGGTTTATTGTCGGTCCTCTCCTTGAAGTTGACAATTCAAATCAGTCTGTTAAAATTAAATTGCCTTTCTGACAGCGATATACGAAAATTTGATTCGCTAATATAATGAAATGAAATAATTTGATGGGAATCATATACGATATTTTGACATCTCGTTTCTTTTAAATTTTGGCATTAGTTCAATGATTTCTCTCTTTCAGGTATAAAATTATATGTTCCCGGTATGGCTGGTTTCTCCCGTGGCAAAAAGATTGTCAAAATGGCACTGAAGACTAATGATGAGACCAGTAGGTCTACTTCAGCATGTTCCTTATCTAGAGCCCCTGCATGTACAAATCGCATCATTCCATCATCTTCTACCACATCAAGTTCAGCACAGCTCTTCAATAACGTGCCAGGGAAGTTACAAAATGAATATTCATCTCCAAGTATTGAATTTTTAAGAGTCAACCCACCAACAACTTGCTTCGATGATCTATCTAAAAGACTTCCTACCAGTCCCGTTTCTACTGAAAATCGCATTATTGTCGTTCTACGTCTAAGAAGAGTTACCTAGAACCAATATTTACCACCTTCTCTGAGCTGTTCAAAGTGTATGTTGATGATTGCAAGCAAGAAAACAAGCCATTTTTACGTCGAAAGGCGTTCCGTTCCCTATTTGATGATATGAGTCTGGCAATACATCGTCCCAAAAAAGATAAGTGCGATATATGTTCTGGTTTTGAAGTGGGTAACATTTCAGAAGAGGAATACAACCTTCATATTGCCCGCAAAATAGATGCCCGAAATGAGAAGATTCGTGATAAGCTTCGGGCTGAAACTGATGGCTCAGTTAAAGTCGTTTCTTTAGATTTGCAGTCCCTCCTGTTATGCCCATTACTCACTGCTAGCTCGATGTATTACAAAACCAAATTGGGGTGCCATAATTACACAATTTTTGATTTGGTAACTAAGGAAGCAATGAATTACTTTTGGCATGAAGGTATTGGTGATTTGAATGGTAGTACGTTTGCGTCTTGTTTAGCTGACTACATTCTTGGTTTGGATCCGAACATTAGAGAACTCATCATCTTCAGCGACGGATGTACATATCAAAACAGAAACACAATATTATCAAATATGTTACTGAAACTTGCAACAGAAAAGGGAATAAAGATCACCCAAAAGTATCTCGAAAAGGGCCACACACAGATGGAGTGTGACTCTGTTCATAGCACGATCGAGAGAAAAACCCATTTATATACCCCAGAATTATGTTGATTTAATCCGAACAGCTCGAGTAAATCCTCCCTATAAATTGAAGTATCTTACATTTGATTTTTTCAAAAACTATAATTTGCTAGGGTTTTACACATCTATTCGACCAGGTACTCGTGTTGGCGATCCTGTTGTGACGGATATTCATGTTTTATCATACAAGGATGGCACTATACAATACAAATTGAAGTTTTCCGATGAGTTGGAAAATCTTCCAAGACGGAATAAGAAATGCTCTCCTACTGTTGATGATCCGATAATATTAAACAATCTTTATATAGAGCCTTTAAAAATCAAATCAATTAAGTTCAATCATCTTCAAGAACTTAAGAAAGTAATACCACCTGATTATCACCCATTTTATGACAATTTACATCATGAATGAACATTCGTGTGAGGCATAATAGTCATTTATTACAGATTAGTTTATTTTTAGGCCATTCTAGAAACCATATATTTCGTAATTTCTGTATATAGGTTTAGAGGTATCAATTAGATGACCGGTTTCCTTTTTTGTGTTTACTGATACAATATTTCTTTTGAAAATAAAGACTGTAATATGATTGAATTTAAGCCTTATTACATTCATCAAAAAATCGTATATCCAATTTACGCCCAAGAAAAATCAATAGTTTGATGTTAAAATTTCGTATATTGCCTTATGACATCACAGTTTATGCGGCAGATCTTTTGGTGGTACTGATCAATTCCAGACTAATTTAATGACTTATATACGAAAATATTTAAAGATACGATAATTTCCAAAGAATTGGTGAAGTTTTTTGTTCTTCCTGTATAATTTTTATTATCCCGTATATGACGATATACGACATTTTGAAAGCACAGCGACGATATGTGGTCGTATATTGTCGTTGCCCCTGTCCGTCGGTCCGTCGGTCTGTCGGTCCGTTAACATTTCTTATGAGCACTACAGTTTTTATCTGATTTTGATAAAACTTGGTGTGATGCTTTAGATTGATAAGATCTCGGTCAAGTTCGAATTTGACATATTTTCGATGAACGGTTTTTGAGATATTGCCCTTGACTTAGAATGCCTTGAAATTTGTTAAAAATTGTTCGTGAGCAGGATTGAAGTTTTCATCCGATTCTGATGAAACTTAGTGTAATCTTTGGCATTCATAAGAATCGGACAAGTTCTAACTTGAGTTATTGCCCTTGACTTTGTTAAAACGCATCGAAATTTGTTAAAAATAGTCCGTGAGCAGGATTGAAGCTACAGTTTTCAACCGATTCTACTGAAACTTGGTGTGATCATTGGAATTGATAAGATCTCGGACAAGTTCTAATTTGACGCATTTTCGATGAATGGTTTTTGACATATTGCCCTTGACTTAGAATGCCTTGAAATTTGTTAAAAATAGTTTGTGAGCAGGATTGACGCTACAGTTTTCAACCGATTCTGATGAAACTTGGTGTGATCATTGGAATTGATAAGATCTCATACAAGTTCTAACTTGATGCATTTTTGATGAACGGTTTTTGAGTTATTGCCCTTGACTTTGTAAAAACGCATCAAAATTTGTTAAAAATAGTTTGTGAGCAGGATTGCCGCTACAGTTTTCAACCGATTCTGATGAAACTTGGTGTGATCATTGGAATTGATAAGATCTCGGATGAGTTTTAATTTTACGCATTTTCGATGAACGGTTTTTGAGTTATTGCCCTTGACTTTGTAAAAACGCGTCAATATTTGTTAAAAATAGTTCGTGAGCAGGATTGAAGCTACAGTTTTCAACCGATTCTGATGAAACTTGGTGTGATCATTGGAATTGATAAGATCTTGGACAAGTTCTAACTTGACGCATTTTCGATGAACGGTTTTTGAGTTATTGCCCTTGACTTTGTTAAAATGCGTCGAAATTTGTTAAAAATAGTTTGTGAGCAGGATTGACGCTACAGTTTTGAACCGATTCTGATGAAACTTGTTGTGATCATTGGAATTGATCAGATCTCGGACAAGTTCTAACCTGATGCATTTTTGATGAACGGTTTTTTTCGAGTTATTGCCCTTGACTTTGTAAAAACCCATCAAAATTTGTTTGTGAGCACAATAGAAGCTACAGTTTTCAACCGATTCTGATGAAACACAAATTCGAAGGAGATGGTTTCTTCTCAGCTCTATCATCTCTCATCCCAAAAGTAGCCAACTTTGTCTCAAACAACAAATCCCTCATTTCTTCAGAAGCGCAAGCTCTTGGAGCTGTAGCAAAAGCAGGAGTAAATATAAGCGAA
This sequence comes from Lottia gigantea, assembly GCF_000327385.1. Taxonomy (NCBI): domain Eukaryota; kingdom Metazoa; phylum Mollusca; class Gastropoda; family Lottiidae; genus Lottia; species Lottia gigantea. The sequence goes on from NW_008707425.1 coordinate 1,782,358, forward strand.
ACAGTGAAAAGATCTAACGAGTTGAAAGAATTACAACATATAAGAGAAATGCGAAATAAAAGATTAGAAAACAAAAAAAGGCAATGGTTTTAAAATTATTGGATAAAAATGTTAATGATAATTGCTCAAACTCCTAAAACTTATTTCGGTTCTGACAATCAAAAATCATTAGGTTCTCTTCCTGGATTTCCATGGGCAAAATACCGTGGAGAAAAACATCTCCCTGGTCATAATTACACTGGTCCAGGTACAAGGTTGGATCTGCAATCAGACCAAAATGATAAACCCAAACCAGGTGAAGAACCCGTTAATAGAGTTGACGCCGCTGTACTTAAACACGGTATATATTATACAGAAATAAAGACATAACATCCAGACACGAAGCAGACAAACAAATGATAATCGAACTTGAAAATATTCCAAATCCAACTTTCAAAGAATTCAGGGCATTAATCATTAAACTCTTGATGAAAGATGAAAATGGATATGGGAATAGCAGATGAAATACACAAAGAATTTAGAAAAAACAAACATTTTTTAAAAGTCAAAGTGCTTTATAAAATGAAATATGGTCAGCTGATTTAATTAATATGCCTGTTGAAAGAGGATATAAATATTGTTAAACCGTTATAGATTTGTACACAAGATCTGGTTATTCCTCTCAGAAACAAAACAGGTTTATCAGTCAAACATGCATTTGAAACAATAATGAAACAATCCAACAGACGACCTCAAAGTCGATAAAGGAAGTGAATTTTATAACAAAAATATGAAAACTCTAGGATTTGAAATTTACAGCACACGTAATGAAGGTAAAGCTGTAGTTTTTGAGAGATATAATAGAACTCTTAAAAATAGATTATTCACGTAATTGAAATCCCAAAAATGGCCTAAAATATTACCAGAGGTTGTAGATGAATACAATAACAAAATTTATTCATCTATAGGTGTCACACCAAAACAAGCCACAAATAATCCAAATATTATAAAGTCCATTAACGCACAACATAACTACGAAAATGAAATAAATAATTTAAATATCAAACCCAAATTTAAAGTCGGAGATCGCGTTCATATTTTCAAGTATAAAAGCAAATTCGGAAAAGGCTATGTTGGATTTTGGACCAACGAAATATTTATCGTAGATAAAGTAAACAACACATCACCTCCAACATATGAATTAATCGATCAAGACAAAGAACAAATCATAGGTAGGTTTTATCAAAACGAACTTCAAAAAACTGACTTTTAAAAATGAATATCTTTATTGATAAATACGGAACCGATACAACTACAAACTTTCAACTTATGAGATGGGCAAATGAGTTAAATATATCTCCATTTAATTATTGAAGGATAAGGATAAGAAAGGTAAATTTTATGCAATAACAAATATACATACTTCAAATCAAAACGGGGTACATCACTCTGCTTTATACAAAGACTCTTTAAATAACTTTTATCTCTTTTGGATTAGAACCAACTGAAGAGATAATGCAATTAGTGAAAGCAATCAAATGTTCAACATTTCAAATTCAAATACCGGGTCAAAAATTTTGTGGTCAACTTTCACTTTGGGTTTTATATCAGTTGAGTTTAGGAAAACAATCTGAAGAAATTATAATAAATTTAACTTAATAAAAATGGCGAATAAATTTGGATTAGGTTCTTTACCTTTAGATACTAAAAAACCTAACACAACAGCATGGATAAATAAAGCAAAAACTTATTTTGTGGAAGAAATTGGAGACATTCTTCAAGGTGATTTAGATATGAATAATTTTACCATAACTAATTTAAAGTTACCAGAAAATGATTATGATGCTGTTCACAAGAAATGTTTAATGGATCAATTAAATTTAATTGAAGTAAATAAAGAACATTTAAAAGAATGAACGACAAATAAATAATTAAGATTTTATTGATGATACTAAATTACATCAAGAAGTAACAAGTTTAAAAAGTTTTATTGAAGGACAATTATTAATGTAGTAGATAAAACTCAATTACAACCTTTAAGTTCATTAATATCTAATTTAGATGATAAGATTATAAAACAAAAAGTAGATCTTAAACAACTAATAGCCAATATTAATCCAGGTATAAGTGAAGATAAATTAACAACATTAGAAACTAAACTTATTGATAAAAGTGAAATACAAAAACAAATAGTTGGTATTAAACAACAATTACTCAATTTAGAAGATAAAACTCAATTTCAAAATTTAAAATCATTAATATCTAAATTAGATGATAAGATAACAAAACAAAAAATAGATCTTAAACAGCTAATAGATGATATTATTCCAGGTATGAATGCAGATGAATTAGCCGCATTAGAAACCAAACTCAATGATAACAGTGAAATAGTCGCAATTTAATGTCTGATTTATTTGAGGTGATATCGAATAATTGTTCTTTATTTGGCATTTTTCAATGACTATTTTTATTGGATAATTTTATTTTTATAATCATTTTTATCTATGATACCTTTCTCTAGGAATCTTTTTAATACGCAATTTACTTCATTATATTGTCAGTCTGAACGATGACCTTCTTTCATTGCTGCTAATATTATTTCTAATCTATTTAGTAGTTCCTCGTTGTCATCTGGTAAAAAAAATTACCCCCTCTCCTGCATGTCCGAAAAAGGAATCGATTTCATTTATAACGTTCATCATCTCCTTTGTCAACTTCATATTCATCACCTTGATCAATAACTCTTATAAATAGATCAACTTCTTTCGATCTTCTTGTTTGGGGTCCTGACTTTCTGATTACATGTAGAAATTTTGAGTATGCTACTAAATCCTTGTAAATGGCAATAGTAGCATCCCCACCATTCATTAAATCTATTAATCCTTCTGTTAATGTAAATATAAAGTCTTTTGTATTGATTTTGAATATTGGTGAATTTGAACTAAATCTTATTCTAAATCCATTAAACAATAACCCTTCATTATCAACAATTGGTGTAATGCTCTTGGGTAAATCTGGATTTGGATTTGAAAAATAATGTTTTATATCATCTAATGTCCTAATTATAAAACCACCATATTCAATCGGTTTTTGGGAGTTTCTTTTCAATATCTTCGTGACTTTTTAATATTGGTTGAAATAGAGTTTGTAGATTTTCTGTTAATCCAAGTTGTTGTAATCTGTTATTTTCAACTTGGGTCTTTATTTTATTCTTAGCTTTGATATATTGTCTATTTCTTTTTATAATATTATTCCAATCACCCATTTTTAAAGAAATGAAATTAACATATATCGGTCATAACTCTTTCACCGGCAGTTTTTCTAGTATTAACGAATATATATCCATGATCATCTGGGTTTCTCCATTGTGCTTTACAATCCTTTTTGAATGTATCTCTATCAATTCCGTGATTAATTGACTGAATAATTTGAGATAAATCTTTGTCGTTCAATTCGAATAATAAAAAACAATTTGCATTTTTTCTAATGAACATAGAATCCATCCCGTAAAAAGATTGGGATTGGTATATGCAGTGACAGTTGTGATGTCTTCCTTTGGTGAAGAATTCTTGTTGAACAGCTTGATTTCTTTGTGCTACACGGTCGTCAAACACTATTAAGTTCTTTCGCTCACTATCAATTTTAGACAAATCTAAATCATTAACATTTTTCGTAAGAAAAGTTTTTATAACCGTTGGATTGAAAGATGGATTCTTTTTTAGAAATCTTTTATTTTTATCTCATCGTTGTCTTCAAAATATTTGAATATGTCTTGAACGACTTTCTTTGGTATATATTCTAAAGCTTTGAGGAATTGATAATATGATTGCTCTGGTGTTGGTGTTGTTGTGTAGATATATAATGAATCGAAATCTAAAAGTTTTGGTGTTGTCAACATGTTAAATGTCAAATATGTTTTCCCAGAACCTGAGCTACCACATATACACATGAGCATTGGGTTACTAGGAAATATTTCTGAATGATTAAATTTCTTTCCCATTTTTTATTCTATCTTTTTGTTCCAAAAATCACTCCTTCTCCTTTATACTTTGAAAGAAAGATTCCCTCTCCAGAACGTTTGTTTTTAAATCTATGGCATTACACTTTTGTTTGACCTTCATTTCTCCGATGTCGATTTTATCTATTAGATTACTTAATCCCTCTTTAACAGTTTTCTTGGTTTCTTCACTAAATCGATTTCCAAATTCTTTAACTGTCCCTAATATATCTGCTACTCCCGAACCTTGTGCTATCTTTTCCATTTCCATATTATGTCTATGTTTTTCACTTTTTTCAGCATCAGCTGCTTTCTTGATGGCTTGTGTTATCCCAGCCGCCCCTACCGCGGCCAGACCAGCAAATATCAAAGGTAGGAAAGGTAAAAATCCACCTTCCTTTACACTCTTGTCAAGTCTTTCCAAATCTATATCATCACGGACTTTACAATGTTTATATTTATCAATAATTTTTTTAGATATTTTAATCCTTTTACCATTGTATGTTATTGTAGTTGGTGATTTCGTTTCGATAGCTTCTATTATTCTTTTTACTAAAGTTTCTGGTTTCATTTTTAGGAGGGTAATTTAAATGATTATTCTATACGAATCATAAGTCTGTCGGATATTTCAATTAAATGTTTTGCTTCTTCCAATAATAAACAATAACCTGTTACATTTCCTTGTGTTTTTTCAATATAAATATTTATATTCACCCCTGTTTTGAAAAGATCTTCTTGATGAGCTGATAGATCAAAACAGAAGATTGGGTGATTAATTGCAAAATCTACATATTCAAACTGAGGTGAATTTCCAAATAATTCACACATATTTTTATAGTTTCTATACAATTCATTATAATCCTTTGTGGTTGGATTAATTGTTAAAGGTTGGTTAGGATAATTATCGTTGTTTAATCTTACTTGAACTTTACGGATTATAGGATCTTGAGTTTGGTTCATTGCTACTCTAAAGATATTATTGTTATTCGTTTGAGAATCTGGAAAGTTCTTGAAACCAACCATTAAATATCTTGCTGGTTTAATAGTGTTAGTGATTGGCCATGTAGTGGATTCTCCAGTTAAAGTAATGCTACCTATTGTATTGCGACGAAAAAATGCTATTTCAATATCTTTAGTTTATGAGTGGAATATTCTCGTTTCTACTTCAATTGATGGTGTTATTACTGGTATGTAAAATTGGAGATTCGATATTTCTAATTTTGCATCTGAAGCATTCTCTCCAAAGAATATCTTATCATCATTCATTTCTCTTTGTAGATGAATTTTATATGGTAACCCTATGGAAACCTTGTGTTCCAACAGACCGAATAATGGATATAATTTCCAATTTACGTAATTACCCCACCTATTATTCTTAACAACATTATTGTACTGAAGTACTCGTTTTTCAAATCCGTGATTACCAGCTCGTCCTACTCTTTCTATTGTGTTTCGAGCAATAGCTCTCATTCTATCTTCATTTGCATCATTTGGAACATTTCTTACCGGTTCTTTCAAAACTCTTCCATCGCCAACATCGGGTATCCAGCCTGAGACCCGAATTATAGTTTTTTGGATATAGAACTGTTTTCAACATTGTGTCAAATTCTCCAGGGTGTTTAATAGTTTCTATAGGATTTCAACCAGCTTCCAAATCCATTTCAGTAAATAAAGATGGAAAGAAATTGTTTTCTATTGCTGTGTTGGTTTGTGGTACACGATTCTCATTGGGAGTTCCGTCTTTGATTTTGAAATCGCATCTGAAATGGGCATCAAACAGAAGCAACCAATTCGATAATGAATGACCCTACCCCCATAATTTAGTTGAGACCTAGAGCCAACGGTTGGTGATAAGATAATGTAATCCTCTTTTTTAAGGAAATTTAAAACGTAAACAATTACAAATATATTGATATACACTTCTACTAGATATACTTCAGAGTTATCTCCCCTCTTACACTTTAGCCAGTCATAGTTCAAGGGTTAAGACCGCTCCTGTAGAATTGCTAGATATACTTCAGAGTTATCTCCCCTCTTACACTGTAACCAGTCAAGGGTTACGACCGCTCCTATAGAATCGCTAGATATACTTCAGAGTTATATCCCCTCTTACATTATTGCCAGTCATAGGTCTAATGTCAATGGTCAAGGGTTACGCCCGCTCCTATAGAATCGCTAGATATACTTCAGAGTTATCTCCCCTCTTACACTATTGGTAGTCATAGTTCAAGGGTCAAGGGTTACGACCACTCCTATAGAATCGCTAGATATATGTCACATATTTTATCCTTTTCCAAAGCGGTTGTTCTTCAGCACTTGTTTTATTTTCGAAATCTGTATCAACAATTTTGAATCCTCGGATATTTGTCACAGAGTTTGGTAAAATTATTGTCCTCTTTATATCCCCCACTGCCTGCGATGGTTTAGATATTCTTCGTGATATGAAATATTGACATCTATTAAACCTATGTCTGGAATAGAACAAAACTGATATTTTGAAAAACAACAAATAACATATCATATTAATTCCACCCTCTCATCTTATGATTAAATTAAACAAAGAACATACCTTAATTTTGTATTATTAAATTCCTAATCTTCCAGCGTAACAAAATTGAGACAGTGTTAATAGTTGAGAGTTTAGTCTGTCTATGCCGACGTGGCATGGGCCGAATGTTATATGTTAATAAAACCATCTGTTACCTAGTGACATATATCCAGTCGAAAATAGATGAGTGATTGCTACCGGGCGTTAATGGTAATTATTAAATCAATAAAACTCTAGAAAACTAACCGTGTATAAACTGGTTGGTATTTTACTTTGAAGTAAACAAAAAACAGTGTTACCTCCCATTAATCAGTTAAGTTTCTAAATTCTTTGTGTATTTCTTCTTCTATTCCCATACCCATTTTCATCTTTGCTTTCAAGAGTTTAATGATTAATGCTCTTTGAATTCTCTCTTTGAAAGTTGGATTTGGAATATTTTCAAGTTCGATTATCATTTGTTTGTCTGCTTCGTGTCTGGATGTTATGTCTTTATTTCTGTATAATATGTCGTGTTTAAGTGCAGCAGCGTCAACTCTATTAACAGGTTCTTCACCTGGTTTGGGTTTATCATTTTGGTCTAATCGCAGATCTAACCTTGTACCTTGACCAGTGTAATTATGACCGGGGGGATGTTTTTCTCCTGGATATTTTGCCCATGGAAATCCAGGAAGAGAACCTAATGATTTTTGATTGTCAGAACCGAAATAAGTTTTAGGAGTTTGAGCAATTATCATTAACATTTTTATCCAATAATTTTAAAACCATTGCCTTTTTTGTTTTCTAATCTTTTATTTCGCATTTCTCTTATATGTTGTAATTCTTTCAACTCGTTAGATCTTTTCACTGTTTTGTTATATTTACTCCTGCTTTTGCTAATTAATTTTGAAAATTAAATTCATTCTGTTTTTAAAAGATATTATAGGCCTCGGGCGCTTGGGGGTTGGTAAACGGTACCCCTATAGGCTCCGGATTTATTAACCACGTGCCTGGTGGGGTTGTTTGTTTGGTGGGCTTGGGGGCGCTGCAGGCAAAAAGGTAGTACAGTCAAGTAACCTAATTTCGTGGAAACCTATTTTTCGTGGATTTTCGGAAGTGATTAATAATTTACATGAGCGACCTTGCGCGACCTCCGCGTTAGTTTGTTTTAATAAACATGGGTTTTCTCTACAATGTCAGCTAGTAGAATGAATCCAGTAGTTTCAAGCAAGGTAAAATGTATTAATGTATACTTTGACAAATACAAAATGGCGGATTTCACTTATTACCAAACGTCACCATTTTTTATCGGCCGAATTTCCTTATAATCCAGAGTGGTAATCGGAATTTCAAGTGTCGTCTGCTAGAATGTAGTCCAACGAATGAAGTCACGTGATCAACTAGCGGATTCCGTGTCAGCAGAAAATTTCTATGGAACACAAAGTGGGCCGTATTCTTATGTTGTTTCAGTGACTTTTAGCAATAAATCACGCTACGTATCTTATTTTGTCAGTCACTATTTTTTTTTAAATCGTGGTTCTTTGAAGGAATTGTCACTAGTTATAATGAATTGATATTAAAGATAAATACTAAGAGAAGTTAATTATACCACCGGTATCCATAGAACGTGTTTTTCTCGACTTATTTATAGATCAAACATTGTACACGAAATAGGTGACGCATTCTGCCGCCGTTGCCGAGTTGGTTGCTCATGAAATATGGGTCAAAATGAAGGATTCATAAAAAACTTTTTAACTTTGACGAAATTCGGTGTTGAATCCTTATATCCACGAAAATAGGTTACACCACTGTATGTCAAAAAGCGATTTTTTTTTATAAATTATAAAAAGTGCCCCCTATCTATATATTCTCATACTACTTCTATACATCAAATTAATAAATCACACTGCTCTTTAATTTTTTCAGGTAATTCATAAGTCAAGGCAATACCTCATGAGCAAATTATTATATCGTTGCCCCTGTCCGTCTGTCCACAATTGGCTTGTGAACGCAACAGAGAGTACAGTTTTTATCCGATTTTAATTTAATTTGGTGTGATCATTTATATCAATGAGATCTTGGACAAATTCGAATTCGGACGATCTTTAATGAACGGTTTTTGAGTTATTGCCCTTGACTTATTTAAAACGCATCAAAATTTGGTGTGAATATTTATATTGATGTCAAAACGAATGGAGTGGGCGTGGCACATCTGGGTTAAATTACTCATTATTGACATTTTTGGGCAAGGACATAACGCGCATAGAATAGGTTTGTTCAAAATGGAACTTTGCATACAATTACCTTATCTTTTGAGCCACATCGTCTTAGAAGTTCAGTTCTTTCAGCTTCATAGTTAAAAAAAGAGAAACAGGATTTGGAAATTCAATATTTTCAAGTCTTGACCTTCACCTTTGTTGATCTTGACATTGCCAGTGGCTATCAATTTATACTTTATATTTGCTGTCCTATGTCAACTATCGGTTTTATAGCAATTTGAAATTTTTATGACATATATCATGATTTTGACCTTTTTTTTACATCTCCTTTACAAGGTCTGATGTCTACTTCTAGTACTACAATCTTCTAAAAAAAAAAATGCAAAGTTCTGTTCATTAGTCTGTTGTTACACTAAACCTAATTATTGTCGATGGTTGATCTTTTCAGGATCTTTTGTAGTTTGCTACATTTGCAAAGTCCCACTCTGTGCCACGTGTGGCTCTAGTTGTAGTTGTTATCCAAACTAATGCCTATTTAAAAAGGTAAAAGCTGCCTTGAAATTTTATGCTGTGTGAGTGTCTAGACTCATCTTTTATATTCAATAATGATTTTTTTTTCAGCCATAGCAGTTTTGACATATGCTTTACTGGCTTCTGTAAGATTTGTGAAGGCAGCTGGAAATATACATTACAAAATGATAACCAACATTTTACGATCACCTATGTCCTTTTTTGACACGACTCCTGTTGGCAGAATTGTTAATAGATTTTCAAGGGATGTAGAAACTGTTGACAACAACTTGCCCCAGTTATTTAGAAGTTGGATTAATACAGTGTTTAATGTGGCCAGCACTCTTATTGTAATTAGTTATTCAACACCATATTTCCTTATAGTGATTATACCTTTGGCCTTTTTGTACTGGCTGGTGCAAGTAAGTTTTGTCTTTTTCTTTTTTTTTGTTGTATATTTTATTTTTTGAGAGGTAATGAATATTAAAGGATATGTGCATTGTTTGAAAAAAATGAATAAATTCATGATGCAAGGCTAGATTAGTATATTTTAGTAGGGGAAAGCCGAAAAATTCTACATTTGCATCGTAATAGCTAATAAAATACGCAATTTAATGCCAAGCTGTGCAAGCCTGACAATCTTTAATTAGGTATGTCTCACGTTACTCAGTGACATCATAGATGATATTCATCAGAATAAACACAGCTGATTCAATGGAGAATATTAGTTTGAACCGATAAAATGTCCAATTTCCGAAAATAAATGCCCGTATTTTTGCGACAACTGGCCTATAAAAAGGCCTATAATCATCAATAATATGAAATTATTCTACCAAAAAATACTTTACAACAGTTATTTCTGAGTAAAGTGCTTTTAAATGAATTAATACTTCGTGAAATAAACTTGAAATTGTCGCTCTTATTTCGATCTCGGGAATAGGCTAATAAATAATATGGAAAAAAATATAATTAAAAAGGTTTGCTGCATTTACAAAATCAGACTCGTGATATAGACTACTGCTTGAACTGAGCATACCTGCATTTGCCAACATTATTCTAAATGATAACTTGATAACTGTTAATGTAGTAAACCCTTCGTATTATATTTTTTATCCATCGCTGTCCATAGACTGCTATGTTATCTGTCCTGAAAATTAAGACTAAAGTAGTAAATGAGCTTGTTATGCATGGGCACTATAGCTCGCACTGGCTTATTCTTATTCAATAGGCCTGCCGCTGTTACAATATTTCACCTTGTCAAGTTCTAGATGGAATTTAAACAGTCATTTTTTCTTTTGTTGAAAGGAAAGGTAGAAACAGATTAGTAGCAAACACATTTGTCGAAACAAGCGTAAAACGCAAGTCAACATCGATCATGTCATGATGCTGATGACATAAAAAAAAAATTGGCGTAAACGCACCTCTTGTACATCCAAAGGCAGCACAATAAATCATTTTGGCAATTAGATAAAAACGTTATGCTTAACGTCAGAACTAGGCTATACAACAACTTGATGAGTATCATATGTGACGTCATTTCCAAGAGATTCTGAAGATTGCCGGAAAATATGCATAAAAACAATGCTGCTCATAATTTGTCTTTATTTCTTTTATTTTGAACAGATTAACGCATTTTTTTTGTGTGTACAGCTAATAGAGGGCATTTGTAACATCAAGGAGTTGTTTTGGGGCATCAAAGCAAACTATGCACATATCCTTTAATTTTTTTTGTTTGAAGTTTTCTTTTCAAAGTCATGTTTTTGTTATAATTGCAGGGCGTTCTTTGAACTTTTTTGTACTTTAAAAAAATGTTTGAATTTGTTAGTACTCTGCAACAGTTACAGAAACATTAGTACTGGATTGAATCTGCATATTGATTTTTTAATTAATGAATATAAAGTTTCAGAAAAAAAAACTAAAAATTTAAAACTACTGTGGCCCATTGTTCTCATTCTCCCAGTAAAAAATAAAGTCCCTGTGATGGAAAATTGTTTGGATTACAGTAATTGGCCTTAAATAGTAATTGTTGAATGTCACTGAACAGCCCTCTCAATGCCCTGATTAGATGTGAAGCTTAATATTGGTGCCATACATACATGTCCAACATTGTCTGTGTGGCTGTTCATCGGTCTGTCCACAATTGCTTGTAAACTCTCTAGAAGTCGCAATTTTGACAAAACTATATGTCTATAATCACTCAAGGATGAACCCCAAATATAAGAAAAATATTAAGTATGAGCTATTGCCCCTTTTTATATGCACACATGAATATGTGGTCGTATATTGTTGTTGCCCCTGTCCGCATTAAAATTTGTTCGTGAGCATTACAGAAGCTACAGTTTTCAACCAATTTGGATCAAACTTGGTATGATCATTGGAATCAATAAGATCTCAGACAAGTTCTAACTTGAGGCATTTTCAATCGACGGGTTTGTGAGTTATTGCCCTTGACTTTGTCAAACACTTCAAAATTTTGTTTGTGAGAACAATAGAAGCTACAGTTTTAAATCGATTTTGAGGAAACTTGGTGTGATCATTGGAATTTATAAGACTTGACATATTTTTGATGAATTTTTTTTTAGTTATTGCCCTTGACTTTGTAAAACCGTGTCAAAAGTTGTTTTTTTGCCCTTGATTAGAGCTGTGTGATTTAATTGTTTGTTGTATTTGGGTTATTGATATTGATTTTAAAAAATTTTGTGGAATTACTCAGCATAAATACTGGAAAATATATATATGTAATTGAATTCAAACTGATAAAATTTCTTCAATATGAGAAAAAATTTGTACTTTAGTCACTAAAGACTGTTTTATCATATTCTGACAGCTGCCAGTGGGCACAATTCATTAAAGGTCAAGGTCATTAAAGGTTAAAGTCATGAAATATGAGCCTTCAAACATTCAAAGATTCCAACCGGAAATTGCAAAAAATCAAAAGCGAAAATTAAAAATCGGGCTTCCAGAGGCTCTTGTTTTTCATGTTCTTTCATTTGACACCAAAGTCATCTAAATCGGATAAGCTGTTATTTCTGAATAGATTTTGATGCATTTCAGGAAAATAAAAATGGCAACCAAAGTATCACTTCCTTAATGGATTTTATTTTAAAATCGGCTGTAGAAAAACGATGGCTGCTTATGAGTTCAATTTTGTTGACATTTATTTATAACACAGGAAGATATTCAACCAGAAGTTAAAATCGATTTCCCGTTAAACCGGAAGTGAATTACAAACATTACCGTGCCTTTTTGTTTACTTTCAGGTTAATCGGACAAAAAATTAAGAAGTTTATTTTGGTTGAAAATTGCAAAATTTGGTCGAAAAACGTGTGCGACAAATTTTCGGATTTTGATTTTTTCTTAACTGCTATCATATCAGATATTACTATTATTATAGATTCCAAATATGAAATTCTGAAGAAAATCAATCCAAAAATTCGACCTCTAGACATTTGGAAATGTGCAAATACTGGCTTTGCAAAAAAAGAAGGTGTGTAAAAAAAAAAAAAAAAATTGACATTTCGATAACAATCTGAGACTTTGTGGAAGCAATTGTATTCATATTACATGTACATGTAATTTCCACTTGGCAAAGAAATCCTGCAGCAAGGTTTGTCTACTGCCTCTATTAATTTTTATACGCCCACATGAAGTGGGGGGCGTATATTGCCACCACCCATATCCGTCCGTCCGTCCAGAATTGCTGGTAAACTCTCTACAAGACACAATTCTTGATCGATTTTAACGAAACTTGGCATGAGTGTTTGTAATCACCCAAGGATGAACCCTATTGAAAATCAGAAGAATCGAAAAATATTTAGTATGAGTTATTGCCCTTGTTCTTGAAAACGCGTTCAATTTTTAGCTCGTAAACACTCTAGAAGGGACAATTCTTGACAGATTTTGATGAAACTTGGCGTGAGGGTTTGTTATTACCCAAGGATAAACCCTATTGAAAATCAGAAAAATCGAAAAATATTTAGTATGAGTTATTGCCCTTGTTCTTGAAAACGCGTTCAATTTTTAGCTCGTAAACACTCTAGAATGCACAATTCTTGACGGATTTTGACGAAACTTGTTGTGAGTGTTCGTAATCACCCAAGAATGAACCCTATTGAAGATCAGAAGAATCGAAAAATATTTAGTATGAGTTATTGCCCTTGTTCTTGAAAACGCGTTCAATTTTTAGCTTGTAAACACTCTAGAAGATACAATTAGTGAAAGATTTTGAGGAAACTTGGCATGAGTGTTTGTTATCACCCAAGAATGAACCCTATTGAAAATCAGACAAATCGAAAAATAATTAGTGTGAGTTATTGCCCTTGCTATTGAAAGCTCGTTCAATTTTAGCTAGTTAACACTCTAGAAGGCACATTTCTTGACGGATTTTGACAAAACTTGGTGTGAGTGTTTGTAATCACCCAAGGATAAACCCTATCGAAAATTAGAAAAATTGAAAAATATTTAGTATGAGTTATTTCCCTTGTTCTTGAAAACACGTTCAATTTCTAGATGGCCCAATTCTTGACAGATTTTGATAATATTATTCAGTATTGCCTCAAAAAGTTCAAAAGAAGTGTATGTCTGAAGGTTGAATATTTCATACTGGTAATCGTACTGTGCTGTACTGTACTGCCAAATATTTTTATTTAAAATCAAAGCTGCCAGTGGGCGTATATTACCTTGCCTTACCTTAATTAGTCATTTCCTTTAACTTCATGACTGTTTTTAGCATGTTCAAATCACAGTTTTGCTCAGCATATTCTCTCACCCTATTACAGAAAATGTCACCCGTCAATCTCATGCTGATGCTGATGAGTGATGGTGTTACACTGACATTCTCAATTTCATTATCACTATCACAATGATCCATTTCTTAGGTTAATAAATCCTTTGCACTTTTCCTCCAATCAACCAGTGATTGGTCACATATGTTGCATAATTGTCAAGTTCTGGCAACTTCTGGAACCAAACACCGAAGAGTTCTTTAGATTTTCTGAACACAGATAGTGGCACAGTGTCATCCTCGTCAAAAACCGTCCATATTTTCTGCTTTGCGTTTCAATATGACCTGAATTTGCATCTTTCCAACAACTATTTCATCGGCAATTTGTCTACCACTTTTCCCAGCTTTCGATAAATATTATTGTAAAAAGTGTTGTATGTTGCTTTGAGTGAACAAAAGGTTACTGGTTGATTAGGTTTTTGTAAGAATTGTGCCTTCTACGCGGATCGATAAATGAGGGCAATAACTCATAATCATCTGACGTAATGATTTTCAATAGGGTTCATCCATTGGTAAAAACATACAATTTCACCAAGTTTCATCCAAATCAGTCAAGAATTTTGTCTTCTGGAGTGTTGGGGCACCCTTGGGTGATAATGAACAATTGTCACAAGAATTGGGCCTTGTAGAGCATTTACAAGCTAAAAATTAAATGGGCTCTTGAAAGAACAAGGCAATAACTCAAACTTAATCTTTTTCTTATTTTTGGGGTTCATCCTTGAGTGATAATAAACAATTAAACCTATTTTTGTAAAAATCCGTAAATAATTGTGACTTCTATAAAGTTTACAAGCAATTCAGGAACGGACTGACAAACGGCCGGACGGACAATGTCGGACATGTATGGCACCATTATTAAGCTTCTCATCTAATCAGGGCATTGAGAGGGCTGTTTTGTGACATTCGACATTCGTCAATATGAATTACTGTAATCCAAACATCTTTCCATCACACGGCCCTTTTGGCATGTTTAACTAGCCTATTTTGGTTTCCTAGATCCAACAAAGACAGATCTGTTTTGCATCATGTTCCAAATCAGAGTGTTTATAAGCATATTGTCGTTGCCCCTGTCAATCGGTCCATCGGTCAACATTTCTTGTGAGCACTATAGAGACTACAGTTTTTATCTAATTTTGATAAAACTTGGTGTGATGCTTTAGATTAATAAGATCTCAGTCAAGTTCGAATTTGACATATTTTCGATGAACAGTTTTTGAGATATTGTCCTTGACTTAGAACGCCTTGAAATTTTTTAAAAATTGTTTGTGAGCAGGATTGAAGCTACAGTTTTCATCCGATTCTGATGAAACTTGGTGTGATCATTGGAATTCATAAGATCTCGGACAAGTTCTAACTTGACGCATTTTCAATGAACGGTTTTTGTGTTATTTCCCTTGACTTTGTTAAAACGCGTTGAAGCTACAGTTTTCAACCGATTCTGATGAAACTTGGTGTGATCATTGGAATTGATAAGATATCGGGCAAGTTCTAACTTGAAACATTTTCGATGAATGGTTTTAGAGTTATTGCCCTTGACTTTGTTAAAACGTGTCAAAGTTTGTTCGTGAGCACAATAGAAGCTACAGTTTTCAACCGATTTTGATGAAACTTGGTATGATCATTGAAATTGATAAGATCTCAGACAAGTTTTAACTTGACGCATTGTCGCTGAACGGTTTTTGATTTCGGGGAAGGGAGGGTTTGATTCTCCCAAATGTACAGGCCTAGGGTGGAGCAGACACTTTATTTAGAAATTAGGATTAAGGGTCTTGATATTGGGTTTTCTTCTGTTCTTATTCTGATCTGAAATTAGAAAAAATAACTCGCCCGATGGGCGAGAAGTATAGTATCTGTTATGTACTGATTGTTTTTAGTTTACTATGAACAATATTATCATTTAAGTTCTTATTTTTTGAATATGCAACTATCATTTTCTGCTTATAGACATGGGGGAATTTCTCTTGAAGGCTCTTATAGTGGGCATGAACTATCTTGCTTGCTCGATTGCTGGTTGTATTAAACGGGACAACAAAGGGTGCTATGCCTACATTATGATGAATATTTAGTCCTATAGGTCTTGCTGTATTCAATGTCTCAATCCAATGGGCCTCCCTAGATTGACGGAATTTGGTAGTTTCATCTTTGGGCAAGTCAATTTCTATACGCTCAATTGGGATTAGGGTGAGATCGTCTATTGAATGGTCGTCGAGGTTGAAATGATTAGAAACAGGCTTTTTTTTTTTAATTTGGTGTCTGACCTATGAGCTTTAAAGCGAGTTCGTAAATTATTCTTAGTTTTTCCTACATATTGTTTGGGGCATTTCTTGCTTGAAATTAAATATATTACATTCGAATGTTCACATGTTAGATGTTCCTGGATCGTAGAGTTGCTTACAAAATAATGAGTTTCTGATATAAAGGTGAAAGGAGCTCTTGTGCAAGAGTTGATGAGTATCAGTTTCTTTGAAGTACACTTTAATATCCAGTTTATTTGTTTCTGCTATGGAATCTCCCTTAAAGACTGTGGTATCGAGAAAGTCTATGCTTTTGTCACTCACGTTTGCGGTTAGTTTGATAGAAGGATGGTGGTTGTTGAGAATTTCAAAGAATTCCCAAAACTGTTCGATAGAATAAGTCCAAACCATAAAAATGTCATCCAAAAAGCGTCCGTAAAAAAGAGGGTCAAATGGACAGAGTGGCAACACCTCACGTTCCCACTCTGCCATGAAAAGGTTTGCGTACGAAGGGGCGAATCGTTTGCCCATTGCTGTCTCTGAAGTTTGTAAATATGTTTTACCATTAAATGTGAAATCGTTTCGACTAAGACAAATCTCTAAAAGCTGTAGAATTGCATCGTCGGGTCTGTTCGGATCTGGGTTTCTATTAAAAGCTTTACGAACTGTAGTGTTATCGATATTGGTATACATAGAAGAAACGTCGATAGAAATTAAACTAGCATTAGAGGGAACTCGAAGATTTTTTATTTTATTGACAAAATCGGTTGTGTCTTAAAGGTAGGCGCGATGTTGGCATGCTAGAGGTAGTAAGAAATGATCAATATATTCTGACACTGCATATGACTCACTACCACAGTCAGATATAATCGGGCGGCCTTTAGGGATTTTATTCGAAATAAACCACTCCTTGGTTGGATTCTTATGGATTTTAGGCAAAGTGTACAAATGTCTCTCGCGACAATCAGGTTTGGCAGACAGATAGTCATATTGTTTCTGTTTGAGATAACTAGTTTTGACTAAATCGGCAAGAATATTATTAATCATGTTAGCAGTTTCTTTGAAAATTGGTTTCGGTAAAATGGCATAATGTTTAGGATTATTCAGTTGAAAATTGTGCTTTCTTCGAGATTTTATTTGAAATAGGTATACATGTGAAGAGGATCTTGGAGTTTGGGAAGGTTTTGTTGGCTGTGGCGATTAATTTCTGGGCTTGGTTAAAGGAGGTCTTTGGTATCTGATCACGGTTGTTGAGGCCTATATGAAGAATAATGGTAGTAGGTTTGGGATCATGGTCGTAAGATTCCAGGATTGACTGTATGTGATGGATTTGGGCACCGGGGTAAGAATGTATTTCGGTGTCTGAACTGGTTTTGGTAATTCGATTCAGGTTAGATGATCCAATTATTAAGGTAGATTTCTTTAGAGCAGGTAGTTTCCATAATGATTTGTCCTTGGTTTGGTGATAATACGGATTGGTAGTGGATATAATGGTCGTCGACGGTGTGATTGGTACTGGTTTGGTAGTTGTTAGAATTGTAGCATTGGGAACGGACTAGGATCTGGTTCGAGGGGGGGAAGGTCTGGATACACGTCTCGACTTGGATGGAGACTGAGGGGTGGTTTGCTGGTCCAAAAACGCACAGAAGGAAGAAAGGTTGGCGGATCCTGGATCACGTGGTGAAGATTCAGATGGTGTGGAAGGGGAAGACGAGTCTGAAAGTGAAAAGAGAAGGGGTGTGCCCTCTCTACGAGAGCGTTTACCTATGTCTGCTGGACTAGGAGTAGGTGAACTTCGGGCTCGTTTAGGGGTTTGGTTCGGCAGTGTGGTGGCTCTAGATGGTGCAGGTGTAGTGTCCATGTCAGTTGGTAGAGATATGGTTACTCTGGTCTTTGTTCCGTTGATTGTTTGGTAGAATTTGGAGATTACAGCTTGAGTGAGACGTTTCCCATAGGAGCGACGGGCCCAGGACAGGGCATGAGAAACGATGCGGTCGACGGCAGGTGATGATAAAGACTTGGTACGAATGGTGGTCAGCTTCTCTTGAAGTGTGGTTTGGTAATGGTCGATCAGGACTTGCGTAACCTTACAGAGCCATATCCAACTCAGAGACTTTGCGTTTGAAGGTAAACGCTGGTTGGCCTTGCTGTTGAAGGGTAAGGATTGCCAAATGATGGAGGCACTGCAAAACTTGGAAGAACACCTTCACAAAGGGTTCTTCCTCCTTATGAGTGGGGACTGGTTGGCGTCGGTGGGCTGGTAGTCGTTTCTGTTGTTGGTCAGGTCGATGGTTACCTCTTGATTGGTAGGCTGTGTTGTAAGTAGGTCGGCGATGGGGTGGGATATAGCTGGATGGGTTGGTTGGTGGTCGGCGATTGGTAGGTGGTAGAGGTCGATGGAAGACAGGGCCGTTGTAGGGTACGTGATATTGGTTTGGTTGACGATTAGTGTTTCTATGTCTGGCTTCTTGCCAGTGGTTGTTGTAGTTGGGGAGCATAATGAAAATAACTTGGGGTTAGGCCACACCAATTTAATTAGTTGAATTACAGGCAAAACTTTTGAAAAAAGCAGGGAGCAGGGGGGGATAAAAATAAAACAAAAAAAAAAAATCTGCATTTCAAGAAGACGAAAAAGGAATGTATTTAAAACTTTATTTATATCCTTTGGAAACAAACAACTTAAATTGAGCCTCAATGAATATATTGAAAAGATTGAAAAGATTAAAGGTGGTATGTCATGTGTGTAATTATGCCTTTAAAACGAAATACACTCAAAATATATCTTAGATACAGGAAAGAGAATTGGCCGAAAGCCTTTAAAATGTCAAAGATAACACATATTAAATGCAAAATTAAATTTAAATTGTCTTAAAACTGCTACGGGTGTAACTATCTCTACATCGGTAGTTTCATGGTCTATTTCGATACCGGCTTTAACGCTGGAGACGGTTACTTCTTCTGTGTCCTGCCATCCGGAGCGCGTCAACAAATTACCAACATTTTCGTCATCAGAGGCACGCATTATAGTTCGTTTTGTGACACGGCCCTCGGTACATATGGAGACGTTGATATACACATCGAGTTCAACGCTCATTTTCTAACATTTTCACATAGATGTATTTTCATTACAACAATTGAATAATGGCCGACGAGAGAATTTTTACAAAATTTGCAGATTGGAACGAACCAAATCACAAATCATGTGTTGTTGGTTTATTTTATTTTTTGAAAGGCTTTTCCAGATTTCCAGAACTAATCTCGTAATACAACAAATTTTAAAACTATCTAGCCAACAATCAACATATTACAAACCAATTTATCTTTCGAATGAAAATAGCTTCGGTTCAAGATTTATTTTAGAAATTTGCAGGCACCTCATTTGCATAGTCGTACTTGCTTTGTAGTACCGTTATCAAAAACATCGTGGAACTAGCCTTTTGTCTCATTAACACTGACTGACCATTCAACAGAGAACGCTTTCGCTAAGCGAGTACAACTTATCAACCGAGTTACGTCCCTTTAGGATTTCGTGTTGAAATTTTTACATCGGCGGACACAGTAAGAATAAAAAAAAATAGATTTTTTCATTTTTATTTTTATTGGGATTCGTCAAAAAAGCAGGTCGGCGGGCCCGTAATCCAAGTTTATAAATTGGTGTGGCCTTAGAAGGGAATGTACAGCGGATGTAACAGGAGGAAACTGTATATGCTAGCGTGAAAATGTTGGGATCAAATTATGCAAATAAGTCAAACTGGGTTTGGGGATATATAAAGTAAGATGAAAAATGCAAAAAAATATATATTTAGGTGATAAATAACGCTAACAATGATGTGAAAAAAACGCGTCAAAATGTGTTTGTGAGCACAATAGAAGCTACAGTTTTCAACCAAATTTGATCAAACTTGTTATGATCATTGGAATTGATAAGATCTCGGACAAGTTCTAACTTAAGGCATTTTCAATGAACGCTTTCAGAGTTATTTTCCTTGACCTTGTAAAACACTTCAAAATTTGTTTATGAGCACAATAGAAGCTACAGTTTTCAACTGATTTTGATGAAACTTGGTGTGATCATTGGAATTGATAAGATCTCAGACAAGTTCTAACTTGAGATATTTTTGATAAACTTTTTTTGAGTTATTGCCCTTGACTTTGTGAACACGCATCAAAAAGTTGTTTTTTGCCCTTGATTAGAGCTGTGTGATTTAATTGTTTGTTGTATTTGGGTTATTGATATTGATTTTAAAAAATTTTGTGGAATTACTCAGCATAAATAACTGGCATATATATGTGTAATTGAATTCAAACTAATAAAATTTATTCAATATGAGAAAATTCGTACTTTAGTCACTAAAGACTGTTTTATCCTTTCTGACAGCTGCCAGTGGGCGTATGTTGCCTTGCCTCACAAGCTATCTTCTATTCGGCCGTAACAACACAAAATTCCACTCTGGTCTAACTTGATTTAGCGAAACAGTCCTTTGCTTGAATTTATCATCATGTGTGATATGGTTTTGAGTATCCTTAAACCAAAGATTTTTGATGTGTTGGCTAATTCTGTTGACGTGCTTGATATCCGCAGGATTTTCTGATATTGAACAGTTATTCCAATTTTAAATCGTAGAAATTTTCCTTATTTCAGTTAATTGATTTTGTTCAAACTGCTTGTACTCCTTGTTGATATTTCTAATCCAGCTATAGGCCATCTGCGAATCAGACCAATAGTAGATTTTATCAAAGTTTTAATGATGTAATGCTTTCACCACACTCACAGTAAGCTGTGCAGATACAAGACAGGCTAAAAGTTCAAATCGAGGCTTTGTTTGCTTTGACAAAGGAGCAACACGAGTCTTTGATGCTATAAGATTAGAATGAATAAATGTTTTTGATTACACCTTAAATAAATACAAGTACCAAATGCTCGTTCTGAAGCATCACCAAAAACATGAAGTTCAATCCCACAATTGTCACAATTGTCAATACAACAACATCTAGGAATTTCCACGATATGAGTCATTTTTATACGCCCACATGGAAATGTGGACGTATATTGCCGTCGCCCCCTGTCTGTCGTTCCATCAGTTCATTGGTCTGTCGGTCCGTCAACATTTTTTGTGAACACATAGAGACTACAGTTTTCAACTGATTTTAATGAAATTTGGTGTGATCATTTATATTGATGAGATCTTGGTCAATCTTTACAATCTTTCGATGAACGGTTTTTGAGTTATTGTCCTTGACTTAAGAAATACGCGTCAAAATTTGTTTGTGAACATAATAATAATTTCAACTGATTTGAATAAAATTTGGTGTGATCATTTATATTGATGAGATCTTGGGCAAGTTCGAATTTGATATTTCAGTGAACGGTCTTTGAGTTATTGCCCTTTACTTAGGAAAAACGCATCAAAATTATCTCCATTTTGGTATCTCATTCGCTTTTTTAGCATAATTAGTTGAGATTTTATGGCAATTTTTTTATGACATTCCAGCAATTCGTAAAAAATCAACTTATGGAGAAAATGCCATTTAAAGATTTGAACACTAAATCACTGCTAGTCCATAGCAACGAATGCGTTATATTAAAGATAGGGCAATTATTTTTTGTTTAAGGACTTTTGGCTGAAAATTGTCCTTGCCATGGTAACGGCAAAGGACGTTGTATCTTTAAAGCCCAATAATGTGACGTTATAACCTTTGTTTGACATTGTTGCACATTCAACTTCTTTGAATTCATCCAAAACGTCACTAAATCATCAGTGCTAAGTTTACAGATATAAAGTAAATATATCTAATCTGGTTGTCATGGAAACAAATTAAAAAAAGAACACAATTTACTCGAAATTTGACGAAATTACTGCCGTTTGTTTGTATCTTTGCAAAAAAAAAGGTAATTATGATAATTTACAAACATTTTGTTGTAAAAATTGAAAAAATATATACACAAGTTCATGCAAATTGTCATTGCCATGGTATCTGCAAAGGACGATGTATCTTTAAAGCTCAATAATGTGAGGTTATAACCTGTGTCTGACACTGTTGCACAATCAACTTTTTTGAATTTTTCCACAATTTCACTAAATCATCAGTGCTAAGCTTATAGATAAAAAATAGATATGTAACCTGGTTGCCATGGTAACAAATTAAAAAAACACACAATCTACTTGAAATTTGACGAAATTACTGCATTTTTAGTTTTGATGATTTACAAACATTTTGATGTACAAATTGTACAAATATATCTCTATCAGGTGTAATTGATTACCCCTTTAGAGTTGGTTAACTTTATCATCTTTATATATATATCAATGTTATCTATGCTTTATTGTGAAATTTCTTAAACACCAGATCAATTCAAAGTGGGTGTATCTGATTAAGGGTTACTATCTAGGAGTACATAATACATCTTTTTTGGCAATAACTATGTATTATTAAATATTTTACAGCGATTCTATATACCAACTTCAAGACAGTTAAAGAGAATTGAATCGACAACAAGATCACCAATATATTCTCATTTTAGTGAGACAATAACAGGTGCTTCTTCAATACGGGCTTATGGAGTTTCAAGGAGATTTATTGAGGAATCACAGCTGAAAGTTGACAAAAACTTGGTTTTTTATTTTGCTGGAATTGCATCAAATAGGTAATAATATTTTCTTTATCCTTTTTTTCCCAAATAAAAGACACTTCAATGTGCATTTGGCCATAAACAGGCACTTTAATAACACCAAACAAAACAACAGCACTGTATATTTATACACAAACCAATATCTTGTACCAAGCAACCATTGCCTTACACTAGGCAAAAAATGCCTTACACCAGGCAAACAATGCCTTACACCAGACAAACGGTGCCTTACACCGTGGCAATCATAGCCTTACTCTAAGCAAACAATGCTGACCACAACAGACAAGATCCTTTAAAAATTCTTAATATTTAACTACCCATGCCTTATATTTAGCATATACTGCTACTTACCAATGGCAACTGATGCCAAAAAATGCAACCGATGGTTAGAATAACAATATACGATACAGGATTTTCAAACATACAAACTAAATCATTCATTAAACATGTTCTTCCTGTGTGTAAATGATTACTACTCCGATAACTCTTTATCCAATCATTTTATTATCTCCCTTTACAAAGCTCTAGCTATATTCTAAAATAATTTAACTATCAGCCAAGCGCCCAAAGGATGAGAGAAATTATATGAATATATAGCTCGAGGGCTTGAGGATTATTATTGCATATTCCTGGTAATCCAGCCAGAATATGCTCTAACACTCATGTGTAAAGTAAAAAGAAAAAATATGAACCCTGACCTATGTCACTTGATCATAGTTGATGTCAGGCCCAGCAACCTATTTAAAGCCAGGCATGTTGTCAACCTTAAATTATATAAACATATAACCCGGGAGGGACTTGGGAGGGAAGATTAATCCTCAAGCCCTCGGGCTATATATTCATATAATTTCTCTCATCCTTCGCGCCCATCGGGCGCTCGGCTGAGAGTTCAATTATTTTCCATCTATGCCCTTCGGGCATTTTGGATTAATATTGCATAATTTAAAGAGGTTGACAACAAGAATTGAAAAAAGATTAAAAAACCTGAAAATGTTCATAATTTATTCAACACAACATCTGAAAAAGAAGTCAGGATATCTCTGTTATAGAAGTCTTCTTTGACCTCCAATCAGCTGTCTTCAGTATTTCTGAAATAGAAAGTCCTGCTAAGTTAGCAGCAGACGAGGCAGCACCTCTTAAGGAATGTGGTTTAAAAATATCTGGATTAATGCCGGAAGAAATCAAAGCTTCTTTAATCCACCTGGAAATAGTAGAGGCACATACAGCTTTTTATTGAAAAAAGAAATAAATAAACTTTGTGTTTTACGTTTACTCTCTGTTGTTGAAATATATGTACGTAATGTATGACATGGACAGATGTATAAATTTTTATAATTATTTATGTTGACACTATATAGAGGTTGTGAAGGACGAGATGTTTTTAATATACTCGATGTTGAGAGACTTATAGCTGTCCTGGAATCTTTCACAGAATCTAAAGAGAAAGATGCTAATGTTTGACAACGTTGGGCAGTTGACAATGACAACAGAGAAACTGCTTTAATTGTAAGCATTCGTAGAGACAATGAATCCAATGTATACAAAGAACTTAAATATCGTAATAAAATAGATATATCTCATGTTGCCAAGTAGCGTGGTTTAGGAGGTTTTTGTACAAAAACACCTTTCATGAAACAACCAAGTAAAGGATAGTCTTTTAGACGGGAATTCCCTACAGTTACCAATGTCAGAGCTATACTTGAACGTGTTGCATTTATAACACTATATGAGCAATTAGATTTAACAAATTTTCTATAGATTTTCCCTTGCACACACCAAAGATTCCATCTATTCCAAGCCAACTGATATTGCTTGTTTGTTTTAGGTCGCCATGAGTTAAGGATGAGTTCTGCAGACTCTTTTGAAATGCCTTTACACTGAATGTTTGCCCTGATACAAGACAAACGGTCAACCTGAGGGAATTGCCTTTCAATGGATGTAACGCACCCCTGTAAATCTTTTCTCTTGGGCAAAAGAAGTGGGTAATCCACCAAAAGGTTTAAAAGTAGAGGATACCATACCTGGGTTGACCAAGCTGGAACAACCATTATTGCCCAAGATACCTTGTCCAACAAAATCTTGTTGAGGATCCGTGGTATTAAACTGAAAGGAGCAAAAATATAAGGATAATTACTCCAAGAAATGGTGAAGTTATCACAAGCTACACAGTAAAGATCTGGATACCAAGCAACGTAAGGTTCAATCTGATAATTTAAGGAGGATGCAAATAAATCTATATCTGAAGTATGAAAATAGTTACAAATCTTATTAAATGTATTCTCATGGAGCATCCACTCCGTGGAATTCGAAAAATCTTGATAAAAAGTCAGCCTCCAGGTTGAATTTACCTTGGATATGCTTAGCAGACAAATATATAAATATATTCCGTCTAGAACACCATAACCAAATAGATTTGGACAGTTCATGTAATGAATTGATTGCACCTCCAAGATTGTTAATATAAGCAATGGCAACAGAATTATCAGCTGTATACAGATTTGTATATCATGGAGTTCAGAACAAAGACTTTCAAAAGCCTTAAACACTGCCAACAGTTCTTAGAAATTAATATGATTTCCTTGTTCACTTGGAAGCTATAAAGAATTTGTCTTTAAATTATTTAAGTGAGCTCCCCAACCCATTTCAGATGCATCAGTGGTTACCATCTCATCCACTGGTGGGGGCTGAATGAGATTCCCATTGAAAAGATGGCATTTGTCAATCCACCAATAAAGCTCCTGGATCATATAAGAATCAAGTTTCGCAACAGTGTCGTAGTCAAGGTTGGATTGTGAAAGCTGTCTTGTTTTGCCTTTGTCTAAATAGTGCATATAAAATGAAGCAGGTCGGATTGCAATTCTACTAAAAGAGCAAAAACCAATGAAAGAGGCTAAATCTCTTACAGTGAAAACTGAAGCTAATAAATTTCTAGCTGAAGAGACAATCTTATCTAACTTATCCTGAGTCATCAAAACTTTATATGACTGTGTTTATAATAAAACCAAGAAAGACTAATTCTTTAGATGGTTTTAATTTTGATTTTTCAAAATTTACTTAAAATCCAAGACTATGAAACAAATCTATAGCCTTACATGTGTTAGATCTTGACTCTTCAATAGTTGAAGATGAGAAAAGTGAATCATCTATAAAGTAATAGCTTTCCCAAGAAAGAAAAAATTGGTTTCAAAACTTTGGTGAACACCCGAGGTGCTGATGAAATACCAAATGGCAAACATTTGAAATGATAAATGACATCACGCCAAACAAAACATAAGTACTTCCTTGTAACTGCTGTCAAACAACCAGTTATGTTCCCTTGTTGCATAAACTTAAGGTCATTTAGGAGGCACTGATTTTGGTAATAAAGTAAGACTAACAGAGTCTGCGCATTAGGCTTAATTTGGCACAACAAAACGAGTATGGATGAGCATGGTCTAAATTTCAAGAAAAAGAATTGTTTTTGTTAAAAGCTCCATTAATCGGGGAAAAGGTAATATATTTGGTCCTTTTATTTGTATAATATGTTATGTTCGCACCTCCAGTTATTCTATTGCATATCTTATACATGTTATATTGTCATATTATTAATTAATAACATTTTGCAAGAAATTTGGAATAATCCGAACCTGTCCAACCCTAGATTGGCATTCATGTACCCACCTGTCCTCGCCAATTTTTCCGCATTTATAGATTTATAGAATGTAGAGTTAATTCAGTGTCTCTTTACTAAGCTAAAGACTTATAAGTGTTTTTTATTCAATATTTTTCAGTTTTTACGAGTTTGATTGAGTATTATGTAAAGATTGAAGCCTGTTAATAAATCCAATAATTTGATAACTGGCTGATTAACTAAGAGACTCCGTCAACTCCGTCATTTACGAACCCCGAACAGCCCAGCTGTTACAGTAAAAACTTACGATATTTTGAGAGCTTTCAACAAAACCAATTTATCAAGATTAAAGTTAAGGACCTTTGATGTTTGAAGATACCAAGACCAAGAAAATAGTTAACAACTTGTGAACTGTTAAAGCAAGATTAGCAAGAATAAAACCAAACTAAGTTTATTCAAGATTTAATGAACTATCTTCTAAAATTATTGTTTGTAAAATATTCTACAAACAACCAAGACTTTGTGAAAATTAAATCGCTTTAAACTCTATGTCTGTAAACTACTTTATAAACTACCAAGAATCCAATCTCAAGTGAAGACTTTTAAGAAATAGAAGATTTATTGAAGAAATATAGATAATATTATTAACAATCAAGGGCAATATGGCTACAAGTAAAGAATCAATAAACATTCAAGATGTTAAGAAAACTGAAGAACTTGGAGCTGATGCCAAACCAAAGGATGGTAAACAGTTAAAAACTAAACTTAGCAGAGACTTTGTTACAAGTAAAAGAAGGACTAAGAAATACCAGTATCAGTTACAGTCATTACTTGCAGATCATGCTGATGCTGATAAATTGGTTGCTGCAAGAGAAGAATATGACACCCTCTCGAATGAACTTTATACAACATTCAGTAATTTGGAATCAATTAAAGAAGATGATAAAGAGAGTGAAAATTTAAAGGAAGCATATGAAGCTCTTGAAGTGGAAGAAGCAAATTTATTATTCGAGATAAATAGAAGAATTCATGATTTAAGGTCAGATGATGTATCAGTAGTATGAAATAGAAGTTCAAGATCATATTTCTCCTCTGGTAATGGCATTTTTATACAAAGGGAAGCTGAACCTGTGGATCATGATTCCCGATTAGAGAGAATAAATGAATATGTTCAGACTCAAGATAATTCAAACCCTGTTGAAGTAGACCATAGAATTGCAGAAACACCAACTAGTAGAATTGCTCATGATTCAAGCATTACAACTACTGAAAATCCGACAACTGGAATGGCAGTAAATCCAATCATTGGAATGATTGAAAATCCCACCAACAACATTGTCGGAAATACAACTTCTATAGATTCAACTACAAATGAATTAATATTAAAAATGGTTGAACTAATGTCATCGCTTCAAGATCGAGATGGTCTACCTAGGATTGAACCAGAAGTATTCAAGGGTGAAGTTCTCAAGTATCCTGTTTGGATCAAGTCCTTTGAAACCTTCATCGAGAACAGGACATGGAACCCATCTGAACGATTATTTTACCTAAGTAAATATCTTAATGGTGACGCTAAACAGTCTGTAGCTGGATTACTGACATTAGATACCAATGAAGCTTACAATAGAGCCAAGGAAATTCTAACAAACAGATATGGTACTCCTTGGCTCAAGAATATCGAAAGGAAATAGACAACTGGAAGCCAATAGCTCCTAACGATGGAGAAGGTCTTAGAAAATTTGCAGACTTCCTACAAAATTGCGAAACTGCAATGAATAAAATACAATATTTACAAATCTTGAATGATGCAAAGGAAAATCAGAAAATGTTGAGGATTCTACCAAACTACATATGTAATGCCTGGTCAAAATTAGCAGACTCCTGGAGACATGGAGAAGTTCAGGGAAGACCAGCATCCTACCCACCCTTTTCAGAATTTGTAAAATTTCTAACTAAAGAAAGCCGAATAGCCTGCGACCCAGTCACTTCATATAAGGCCAGAAAGGGAGTGATTACTACTACCAAATCAGAAAAGAAGAGACATATCTCACTTTCAACAAGTTTAATCCAAAAGGAAGAAGAGATTTGCAAGTGTTGTCAAGGGAACCATGGCTTGGACAACTGTAAAAAGTTCTTAAACCTTACACTTTCAGAAAGAAGAAATTTCATAAGGAAGAAAAGGTCTTTGTAATGGTTGTTTTAAGTATGGCCATATACGTCACAACTGTCAGGACAAGAAAACCTGCAACAGGTGCAACAGACTTCATCCGACTTCTTTACACGATGAAGATTTCATTAACAAGATACAGAGAAAGAAGACGGAAATTGTATCTAACTGTGTGGACCTTGGCTACTCCTCACACAGTCTGATCATACCCTTATGGTTATATCTACAAGACAAACCTGAACACAAGAAACTATGTTATGTAATTGTTGATGATCAATCAGATGTAACATTTATTGAGACCTCCACTATCAATCAGTTAAAGGCTGATGGTCCAGAAATTGAATTGATATTAAACACGATGCTGAGTTCAGCTACCATACCCAGTAAAAAGATATCAGGGTTAGTGTTGAGAGGCTATAATGAAGAAACGGAAATACCACTCTCATCAATATACACCAGAGATGTTATCCCAGCAAGTAGAAAACAAATACCCAGGCAGGAAACAGCTGAAAAATGGCTTCATCTTAAACCTATAGCAAGAAAACTTATGCCCTATTCTGAAGATATTGATGTTGCAGTGCTTGTTGGAAGAAACTGTCTTAGAGCCATTAAACCAAGGGAAATCATACCAGGAAAGGATGATGAGCCGTACGCTATAAGAACAGAACTTGGATGGGGAATCATAAGCAGAACTATGGATGAAGACAATCATCAGTCTCATACAAATCACATAGTAACGAGAACGGTACAAATAGAACAGAACGTTGGTGAACCACATAGATGCCATTTCGCCTTGAAAACACAAATTAAAGAAGTCATAAGTCCTCATCACGTCAGAAGAATGTTTGAACAAGATTTCAACGAAGCTAAAACTCAAGATATTAGTTATTCTCAAAATGAGAAAAGATTCCTGAAGACTCTGGAAAATGGTATTCATAGAACTACTGACGGTCATTACGAGATGCCACTGCCATTTAAAGAAGAAAATGTCACTTTTCCTAACAACAAGTATATGGTGATTAACAGAACCAAAACATTACAGAAAAGATTATTATATGATGTCCAATACAAGAACGATTATGAACGTTTAATGAAAAGTACATTAGAAAATGGTTATGCTGAATTGGTACCAAAGGAAGAACTTTCACTTAATAATGGTCATATCTGGTATATACCACATCATGGGATCTATAATGCTAAGAAGCCTGGTAAAATACGTATCGTGTACGATTGTAGCGCTGAATACAAGGGAATTTCCATCAACCAAAAGCTTCATACCGGTTTAGATTTGACATCTAGCCTTTTAGGCGTCTTATGTAGATTCAGACAAGATGACATAGCCTTCATGTGTGATATAGAAGGAATGTTTAACCAAGTTAGAGTCAATGAAGCAGATCGGAATTTTTTACGCTTTTTATGGTGGTCCGATGGAGATTATAACAAACCCCCTGAAGATTATAGAATGACCACCCACTTATTTGGAGCCACTTCTTCTCCAGCTTGTGCAAACTTTGCACTTAAGAAGACAGCCAATGACTTCCAAGATTTGTATGGCACTGAAGCATCTAACTTTCTTCGCAGGGATTTTTATGTAGATGATGGGTTGAAGTCAGTACCTACAACCTCTGATGCCATCAAATTGATCAAGAACACTATCGCCTTATGCCAGAAAGGTGGATTTCATTTACACAAGTTTGTGACAAATAACCAAACAGTCATCAGTAGTATACCCCCTGAAGAACGAGCTGCAGACAAAAAATCAGATCTAATCAAGGAAGCCTCCACCATTGAACGTGCTTTGGGAGTCTACTGGTGTGTAGAATCAGATGAATTTCAATTTCGAATTGAATTAAAGGATAAACCACTTACAAGACGCGGCATACTGTCAACACTCAGTTCAATTTTTGACCCTCTTGGTATGGTTTCACCCTTTCTGTTGCAAGGCAAGGCTATTTTACAAGAATTATGCAGAGAAAGTACCAGTTGGGATGATGTAATACCTGCAGAAGTTCGTACCAAATGGGAAAAATGGAGAAACAACATTCACTTGTTAGAAAATGTCAAGATTAATAGATGTTACAAGCCAGTTAACTTTGGAAGGGTCAAAACTGTAGAATTGCACCGCTTTTCTGATGCCAGTAAAACTGGACATGATCAATGTTCCTATCTACGTCTTGTCAATCAACACAATCAAGTACACTGTTGTTTAGTACTAGCCAAGTCAAGGGTAACACCTTTAAAACCTATCTCAATACCAAGACTGGAACTTTCAGCTGCTGTAGTCTCGATCAAAGTCTCTCAACTACTAAGCAAGGAACTTGAATACGAAAACATGGAACAAGTATACTGGACTGATAGTAAGGTGGTACTAGGATACATCAGTAATGATATTAGACGATTTCATATATTTGTAGCAAACAGAATTCAACAAATTAGAGACAGTTCTACACCAGATCAATGGCATTATATTGAAACTTCACAAAATCCAGCTGATGATGCATCTAGAGGCCTAAACGCTGATGAAATAGTCAAGAATAAACGTTGGTGGAATGGTCCTTCATTTTTATGGAAAATTGAATTACCTCAAACAGAAGCTCAACCAGAATTGATCTTAAATCCAGAAGATCCTGAAGTGAAGAAAATTTCATCTTTAGTCACAAATGTCACTGAATTTCCATCTATTTTAAAGAGAGTGGAACGCTTTTCATCGTGGTTCAAGATAAGGAGATCTATAGCAATTTGTATCAATTATATTTCAGATTAAGCAAGGTATCAGAGTCAAGAAATATTCAAGTATCAGTAGCAGATATTAAAGAAGCAGACAATTTTATAATCAAACAAGTACAGAAAGAAAATTTCTCAGAAGAACTTAAATTACTTTCAAATCAAGTTACTGAACATGATAAAGATCTAGGAAGGCAATCAATAGTGAAGAAAACCAGCACCTTGTACAAATTGGATCCATTTATAGATGAAATTGGTATATTAAGAGTAGGGGGTAGAATTAGAAATGGTGATTTCCCTACTGAAGTTTGCAATTTGCTATTTTACCAAGGAAACATCATATAACTCCTGCAATTATTGAATACTTTCACAATAAAGTTCATCACCAAGGAAGAGGAATAACCCAGAATGAAATAAGAGCCTCTGGGTTTTGAATAATCAATGGTTCGTCGGAAATTGGATATCACATTTCAAAATGTATACAATGTAAGAAAACTAGATTCCCAGTCCAAGAAGAAAAAATGGCAAATCTACCAGAAGACAGAATTACTCCTGCACCACCCTTCACATTCTGTGCAGTTGACTGTTTTGGCCCCTTCTACATTAAAGAGGGACGCAAGGAAATGAAGAGATATGGAGTTATCTACACATGTATGTCCTCAAGAGCAGTTCATCTGGAGACCCTTAACACCATGACAGCAGATTCATTTATCAACAGCTACCGAAGATTTGTATGTCGTCGTGGTCCAGTTCAACAAATCAGATCTGACAGAGGTTCAAACTTTATTGGTGCCAATAATGAACTTGCTACATCATTTAACGAACAAGTTCGAAAAAACTTACAAGAAGATAACTGTGATTGGATACCCTTCAAAATGAATTTCCCAGAATCCAGTCACATGGGAGGTTCATGGGAACGCCAGATCAGGTCAGTGAGAAATGTTTTAAATCATTTACTTACATACAGTGGTTCACAGCTAGATAATGAAACATTAAGAACTTTTATGTTGGAAGCAGAGGCGATTGTCAATTGCCGTCCTTTAACAACTGACAGCATAAATGAACCAAATAGTTTATCTCCATTAACACCTAATCATCTTCTTACTTCAAAGACAAGAGTAGTAATGCCTCCCCCAGATATATTTCAGAGATCTGATATGTATGCTAAGAAAAGATGGCGAAGAGTTCAACATCTTTCAAATGAATTCTGGATGAGATGGAGCAAGGAATTCTTACAAACCTTGCAAGTCAGACAGAAATGGTGTAGACCAAGAAGAAATTTAGAACAGAATGATATAGTTATTGTGAAGAATGAAGATTTACCTAGAAACAAATGGAATTTAGCTAGAGTTGAAGAAAGTTTTAAGAGTGATGATGGATTGGTTAGAAAAGTAAAGTTAGTTATTGGTGATAGACACTTAGACAAAAATGGTAAACGCAGTAATTTGTTGAAGACTTTGGAAAAACCTATCCATAAACTAGTACTTTTGCTTCCAAAAGAAGATTACTGTTAGACCGGGAATCCCCATCGAGGAGCCTTTTTTTTTGAAAATATTTGTGATATTATGTGCTAACATTTTCAGTGTGTTGAAAGTGAGTTTTATGGCCTTTTTTATATAATAGCACATAATATGTGATAGTGACATCCACGATAAATCTTAAAATTCTTTGGAACAGAAGAAGTTAAAATCCAAGTACATCAAGTATCAAGGCATTATATTATTATTCTGTTGTATTATTATTGAATTATTGTCATTTAAATCCTTCACATGATTTAGAGGAGCCATGTAACTGCTGTCAAACAACCAGTTATGTTCCCTTGTTGCATAAACTTAAGGTCATTTAGGAGGCACTGATTTTGGTAATAAAGTAAGACTAACAAAGTCTGCGCATTAGGCTTAATTTGGCACAACAAAACGAGTATGGATGAGCATGGTCTAAATTTCAAGAAAAAGAATTGTTTTTGTTAAAAGCTCCATTAATCGGGGAAAAGGTAATATATTTGGTCCTTTTATTTGTATAATATGTTATGTTCGCACCTCCAGTTATTCTATTGCATATCTTATACATGTTATATTGTCATATTATTAATTAATAACATTTTGCAAGAAATTTGGAATAATCCGAACCTGTCCAACCCTAGATTGGCATTCATGTGCCCACCTGTCCTCGCCAATTTTTCCGCATTTATAGATTTATAGAATGTAGAGTTAATTCAGTGTCTCTTTACTAAGCTAAAGACTTATAAGTGTTTTTTATTCAATATTTTTCAGTTTTTACGAGTTTGATTGAGTATTATGTAAAGATTGAAGCCTGTTAATAAATCCAATAATTTGATAACTGGCTGATTAACTAAGAGACTCCGTCAACTTCGTTATTTACGAACCCCGAACAGCCCAGCTGTTACATTCCTATCACTTGGATTAATTCCAATGGAAAAATAGGCATCACAAAGATCTATTGATGTTAAAAAACTGTTTTTAGTAATAGATTTCAGATCAACCGACTTAAAATGGTCATAAGATACAAAATCATTTAACTTTTTAAGATTGATAACAGGTCTCAAGGTACCATTCTTTTTGGGCACTAAAAACAAGTTCGAAATAAATTGGTCTGGCGCGGGATCACAAGATTCAATTGCATCTTTTTTAAGGAGTTTTCTTACTTCCTGATCAATGACATCAATCTCAGTCATAGAAAGGCATGGTGAATTCGGCAAAGACCACTGAATAGGTAAATAGTCAAACTCAATTTTGTAACCATTACTTATTGTATCAATAATCCAACTATCAGTTGTAAGATTCTGCCAATTTTTTGAAAACTTTGAAAGCTGACCAGCTATAAATGTTTTCTTACTTGTTTTCTTAGGAGTACTTACATGATCTATTGACTCTTTGTGTAACAACCTCGGGTTGCCTCGGGTACTGTATGGTCTGCCCTTGTTTTGGTAATTTTGGTAACTTGGATAGTATGCTGCTTTTCGATCTGGAGATTAAAATCTCCTCTGGCCTCCAGCTAAAAAAGGCCTCTTAATCCAAGCTCTACTATATGAAGCATTTGAATAATTATTGTAGCTCATCGGAGAGTAAAGTTTGGCAGATTGATCTAGTTCCTTGATTCTGGTTGCAATGTCTGGACCAAACAGAGTTCCAGAGATAGGTTGAGAAGCAGAGCAAAGAAGATGGTATCTCTTATTTAAGAAAGGCTTCATCAAGTGTCGACAACTGTTCTGATCAATGGTTCGATCCTTAGATGCCAAGATTGACAGAAGACCTACCCACCACCACTCGTGGTATCATCTAATTTACGACCTGTGGTCTTATTTATTGAATTCGGGTTAACGAAAACATCAGAAAAATCATCAGTTTTATTAATTGAGGCCGAAGTGATTGTACACGTTGGATTTGGTCCTGTACAAGAACTATTTAAAGACTTCTTACTTGGAGCTGGAATTTTCTGCACGTTTTTACTGTTTTTTACATTGGAAGACTTTACTTACGGTTTCGAAGCGTTTGTTATTAGATCAACAAATTTAGACGTATCGCCCTGGTTAGTATTATTAATCAAAATATTTTCAGCAGTACTCAAATCTTGAGATGTGAAACCAGTAAAATCTTGATCGGAAAAATCACTCATATTGTAATTCATTAAAAGTTGAACCGACGGAACAAACAAAATAAAATATATGATGCTGAAAATAGCAACACAAATGGCAAATTGCATCAGAAAATAATCAACAAAGTGAATAAAAAAATAACTTGTAAGAGTATTGGAGCTCTATCCTGGTTTAGATCATCACAGAAAAAGACGCTGACAAGAGGTTGCTGGGCCTGACATCAACTATGATCACGTGAGATAGGTCAGGGTTCATGTTTTTGTGGGACCTTGCTTTAAGCATAGTCCCAGTTTGTTATCGAAATGTCTCTTCTTCTTTTTTTTTTTTTTTTTTTCGAAATTTACACACCTTCCTGTGCTTTGACTGCAATAGTTGCAGCAACCATTCAACAATCCTAGACCTTCTGTAGTGGCAACGTGTTGCATAATTGGAACATTTTTGCAAAACCGGAAATGCCACAGTTAAACATGTGCAAAAAGTTGAAAATCGGCTCTAAATGGCGCATTTTTACGAAATTCGAAAATTTGTCGCAAACTTTTTTCAATTGAATTTTGCAATTTTTTTGCAACTTTTTTGTTTTTGCATCGATTGATTTGAAATTTAAAATGCAAAGAGACATCAATAAATTCAATGATATGGTACAGTCAGAGTTTTGACGTCACTTTTGGTTTTGAAGGTGGAATCAATTGAAAGTACAATCTACTTCCGGTCGAATAACTTCCGGTGTAAATGAAATAGGTCAACGGAATTTATGCAGGTCGTAAGTAAATGCTAATACAAAAAAACGAAGAATATAAAATCTAGACCGGAAGTGATACTTTGGCCGCCATCTTGATTTTCTAATTTTTCTTAAAATTGAAATAAGTCCTTAGGGATAAACTAAATCTGCATAAATTTGGTGTCGATGTAATCTGC
The DNA here is from genome assembly GCF_000327385.1 of Lottia gigantea. Lineage (NCBI taxonomy): Eukaryota > Metazoa > Mollusca > Gastropoda > Lottiidae > Lottia > Lottia gigantea. The sequence continues at coordinate 1,818,267 of NW_008707425.1, forward strand.
TGTCGAAAGTCTACAAAACATTGGGAGCCGATTTGTAAATTTCGCTTTTGCAATTTTGCAATTTCCGATTGAATTTTTTCAAAGTTTGAAAGCTTTTTTCTTGTGACCTTGACCTTTGATGACCTTGACCTTCATAGGTTCAAAGGTCATTGAGATAGAAATTTAGCTTTTGATTGCTTTAGGTGATCACTGTTGGTTAATGACTGATAGCAAACTCAATGATAGACAGTATTCTTTTCTATTAGGTTTATTACAGATTCATTTTAGATTCATTTTTATATACGCCCACATAGAGAGATGTGTATATAGTAATAGTATATTGTCGGCACCCCGTCTGTCCGTCATTTGCTTGTAAACTCTCTAAAAACTAGATTTTTTGATGGAATCAAATGAAATTCGGTATGTGTATACATATTCATAAAACGAAGATCAAGTTTGAATTTGAGCTATTTTCAACTGTTAGAAGCAGAGTTATTGCCCTTGCCCCATAATCTTGAATATGCTATTACTCTCTTAGTTTTCAACCAATTTTGATGAAACTTAAAATGAATGTTTCGTTTTTACAATCTGCATGCCGTGAAGGGCGTATATGGCTATACGCCCACATAGAGAGATGTGTATATAGTATATAGTAATAGTATATTGTCGGCACCCCGTTTGTCCATCATTTGCTTGTAAACGCTTTAAAAACTAGATTTTTTGATGGAATCAATAAAATTCGGTATGTGTATACATATTCATAAAACGAAGATCAAGTTTGAATTTGAGCTATTTTTGACTGTTAGAAGCAGAGTTATTGCCCTTGCCCCATAATCTTGAATATGCTATTACTCTTAGTTTTTAACCGATTTTGATGAAACTTAAAATGGATGTTATTGGACCTAAATCGAAAGGGTTGAGAAAGTTTAGTTTACTTCTGATTAAATTCAAGGATTTTTCAAGGATTAGGCCTCTTACGTCAGTTTTGAGGAGTTATCGCCCTTTAACCTCTATACAGTAAGTGCTTTTATCAACATCAATTGCTCGTAACAGTCTCTAAAAACTAGATTTTTTGATGGAATCAAATGAAATTCGGTATGTGTATACATAATCATAAAACGAAGATCAAGTTCGAATTTGAGTTATTTTCGACCATTAGCAGCAGAGTTATTGCCCTTGCCCCAAAATCTTGAATATGCTATTACTCTCTTAGAAATGAATGTTTCATTTTAACAATCCGCATGCCGTGAAGGGCGTATATGGCTGTGGTCCACTATCTTTAATAATCCTTTAGCGACATTTAGGGGTAGAGATAAAATTAAATAATGGAACACAATTTTATGGTATACTACTCCTTAGTTTTATTACACACGACGTTTCAACAATCTACAGTCATCTTCCACACTTCACCTGAAGATGACAATGTAGATTGTTGAAACGTCGTGTAATAAAACTAAGGAGTATTATGCCATAAAATTGTGTTCTGTTATTTAATATATTCATTTTTGCAATAATAATAATATAGAAAATACTCAGGTTAGTGAAATGTAAAACTGAGTCACCAAATCAGAAAATTTTGACAGGGACGTTTTACAGCCTAACATTAAAATTTTACACATGAACCTAATAAACATCCCAGCAAACATCGCAACATCGGGCGAACATCGGCTCAATCCCGGCACGTTGGCTCTGTTAAATGACCTCGACCCGAGGCTATATATAGACTAATCGATATCGGTTCAGATTCTGTCGGCCCTACGTCGGGTCTATTTCATATATCGACGATCTATCTAACGATGTCAAGCCAAAGTTTTGCCGACATCAGGTCATTGGCGGTTTACGATGGACATCCGATGTGCGCACGTCTATTATAACTAACGTGAAACTGACGTCGGGAAGATATAGGCATGTGATAGAGGATAGATGATCGATTTGGAGATATAGGGCCTATGTCGGGCCTATTTTAGAAATCGACATGCTGATTGAATAATATTCATGGGGACAAAGGGTAAATGAAGGCTGCATTGAATCAGGTGAGATTAATTCTATTTTTATGTCGTTGAGTCCTTTGAGTTTTGGCTGGTTCGCCTCAGTGAAATCCTGCCTCATCAAGGCTAGATCTACATGAATAATTATTAGATCTATATCTACTAATTGTAAAGAGGTTTTCTAAATTTATTTGTGTATCAGGGACACTGATAGAATCAATTTGCACCCATTTGATTGAAGCCTAGGCCTATTGATAGGTATCGTATTATAAATGCAATAGAACTATTAATATAGCCTAATTGATCATCTCTCATATTTCAGCTAATGATGATAACCTTGTGTATGTCAACACATGCTAGCTATCTGTGTTTCATAATATTTTGTTGATATCGTATCTACAATGGGCAAGTTTTTTGTTTCCTTAACTGCGTAATTACTACTATACATTTTACATTTTATTTCAATATATTTGATGTGATGATAGTCTAAAAATTTCAGTGCAAAACTTGGTTTACATGGATCAAAGCCTATCACCGCTGTCTACAGCTTTTTCCAATGAATGAAATGATATACAGGTATTGAATTATTTTCTCTGTGAAGGTAACTCAATTTCAAACTTTTGATTAATTTTCTGAAATTTGTTCTACTATTTTAAGAGTTTTATAAGTAAACTAAAGTTTATGAAAATTATTGTCAAAATTGTGGGTAGTTTGTGCTAGCCTTCTGTTTAACTATAGATTTACAAGAAACATTAAGCAATTTACAATAGATTTTTTGAAGTTTTTATAAAAACTAAAAGTTGTTAGACAATACAAGTCAAAGATTGTCAAAGATCAACAGAAAATATCCCACACACAATTCATTGTAATTCCAGGATCTTTTATCCAATGTCTTGATATAATTTTTGTAAGAATTTCATTTGGTTATAACTTTGTAAATAGTTCGATTTTCAAATATGTAAGCTTATATTGATTTAAGCATATATGTACTTTAAATATACATGAAGCTCTATCACTTGATAGGAAATTTATCTTGTACTTTATATGTTCACTCTTGAAAACATATGATTCCACTCTGCCACTCATTTTATCATTTCGACATCCATACTTTGAGTATTTGTTCATCAGTGGATTGACCTGGTGCCATACAACTATACAAAAGAATCCCTCTATATCCCAATATATCCATTATACTAAGTAATAATTCTAAATATCAACTAAATAATTTTGAAATATGCTTAGAAGTGTGTTTCAATAAATATTTAGTGAAATGAATATATCGTCTTTTATAGATATTCTATTCTTTAGACATGGCACCTGGTAAGTCCAACTGATAAATATATACACTAGTATAAAGACTTTGAATTTTATGTCCAGTCCATGTCCATGTCCATTCTAAGAGGTAGTATCCTTTTAAGTATAATTAATGAACTAAAATTGCAGCTCAATAATTTGAATTTTAAGGAAGATGATCAAGAGAAAATCAAGCAAGGAATATTTTGAGCATAAGTCAATTGGGCATAGTACTTTATGCACTCTTTGTATAGTCACTTGTATCAATTCATTAAGGTCATGAAGGCACAATACTATTTAGGCGCATTAATATTTTGTCATTTATTATAGGCACACATTTTTCCTACATACTTATAGGTACAATCTATCACTAAGACAGATATGTATTATATTCATTTAAGTGGTTCCATATTTCGACTGTTGATTATTTTGGTTTTGACTTTTATGAATGTCAGTTTCGATTTTTAAATGGTTTTGCTTTCACCAAGATTTTTGGGCCGGTTTTGACTATAAACAGAATATGTACAAGGTACAATGTGCTATGCAGTTTGCAGAGCTGAATTAGCTGATTGATAGTTGATATCGAATAGATCTCGAAGATAGATTAAAAACTGATGTCGGTGAGCTGTCGGTAAAACATCGGCTTCATGTCAGTAGATGTCGGTCCGATTTAGACGTCTTTGTCGGTCCAATGTAGGTCCGATCTGATATGTTTGCTGGGGATATAGCCGAAATTACAATATTATAGATAAAGACAGTTTACATTTACCAAGTTGTCTACTACCAGCATTCCATAAACAAGTCATAAACAAAAAAGAGGGAATCAACAGAGCCACCATATGCCTCAAAGAAAACGCATGTTCAAAACAGTGTCCTACTTCATCAATTTACATGCAGCAATAATGCGTAACAAAAACAATAGAAACGTAACCATTTTTTATATGGTCTAATATAATGCTTTAGCAATAAAATAATTAGAAACTTAAACTGTTTCTATGATTTTTTCCAAAGTTGATGAAGTTACTACTTTGTTGTTCTTACTGCCTTTCTTTAAGTATTAACTAGAAAAATCAAACAGCCATCAAAGTTTGTCCTTGTCACACTGTGTTTCAATTGAGTAATGACAAAACAAACTTATTTTTTACACACAATAGTGTCCTATTAGGAGCTCCATAAACAAACATGGCCCCCACTCTCCTGGACTTTTTCAATGACGTAACTATTTACCTGTAACCTATCAAAAGGAAGAAAATTTGATAAAATGTTGCTGTTCATTTAGTGCGTGAATTCATTATCATAATATTTCCTAAATTTTGGTTACACAAAAATAACAAAATAAAACAGTGATGTCATCATGCTTCCGCCATCTTGGATTGGGATTTTTTTTTTTGTATAAACAAAAAAATGAAAATATCAACATTGTTCTTTAAATTGATACCAAACACATAAAATCAACACTAAATCACAACAGTCACAAGTACATGTATATTCAAAAAAGCAGAACCTATCTATTTTCAGATCTGAATGTGAAAAAAATATCCATCACTACAAGACCACTCATTCCAATTTCTCAATGACATATTTGTTTCATTCAATTGTGAGAATCAAACCCTCTCTTCCCTGAAATGTAATATAGTTTAATGATAAAAAGCTAAAATTTTACCTATATAATGATAATTGTGTATTTGTAGACATTCTATTTCAGATGGCTTGGCTTTCGACTTGAATTTTTAGGAAGTCTAATTGTGTTGGCTGCTGCTTTGTTTGCAGTCCTTTCAGCTGATGATGGCATAGTCGGTTTATCTGTATCTTATGCTCTCCAAGTAAGTACTTTGCGTATTACATAAATGTGTCAAAAAAAAACTAAAAGTTTAAAAATGGTTGTATTAACTAGCAGGAAGAGACTAATGTTAAGTAAACCTGATTGTTTTGGAACACCAACTCTTCTTAGATGTATGAGTGTTGTATCTCACATAGACCTTGGCATACGGATCTAACCTCCAGACTACTGTCTGAGTTTACTACCGACTGACTACCAACTGACAATGACCTTAATGATGTTGTGCATTGCATGTGAAAAGCAAAACATCTGTTCCCATTGGACAATGTTTCATAACAGCATGTTTGATTGGTATTCGGCACAGCTTTGTATAACAAGAACAACCAAATATTCTGAAGGAAATCCTACTGCCGGTAGTATGTACACCAGAGTTATAGTGGTTGCTAAAAATAGACAATTCAGGAATTCACCTACAACATCATGACATATTTACATAAAATCTCCACAATTTGTTTTACATAAGAATGATTTTGTCTTTACTTAATTAGCAAAATATTGCAATGATTTATGGCTTTGGAAAACTTATTTGACTGTTTACTGATGGATATATGAAGTCAAAAATTTTTGTTCAATGTTTAATACCATTCTTTGCTGACATACCACAATGCAGCATCTATTAATAGAAATATCTTTTTATATCTTAATAATTAGGGTAAAAATGTGTGAAATTAGATGATGATAATCATTACTTATTGAATAAATAAAAGTTAGTTCAAAACTGAATCTGTACTAGAACTGTAAAGAACTAACATATAATCATTGTATTCAGGTTACTGGCTCGCTCAATTGGATGGTAAGAATGACAAGTGATTTGGAAACAAATATTGTTTCAGTAGAAAGAATGAAAGAATATTCGGAAACTGCTTCTGAAGTGAGTATATTTTTTAAACGATTCACAAAGTTTAAGAAAGAAATAGAACACACCAACCTTTTCACAGGGTTTTAACTTGTCCTAATATAGTTGATCGAACAACTGACTCTGTCTTTCTGACATTGCATCTGTAATAAAACACTTCGTAGTGATAATGTTTATTGTGTTCCGTGGCCATAAAGGAATTCAGGTATGACTGAACGAAAGATGGTATTCAGGTATGATTGAACGAAAGAAATGAAAGCCTACACGTGGTCAATAAATTAATCAAATATTCTCACAATGAGGATTATTTGAACACCAATCAACAATGTCACATTACTGAGTCTATCATATTAAGCATGGTTTGAATATTAGAACATTATAGTAATGATGTCAATGAACGTTACTAAAAATAGATATACTCTGCTACTGAGTATTATTGGATACATCTTGTGCAGTCTAAACAAAATGTCTTGAACCATCTTTTGTCCTATTAACATCTCTATCTGCCAATAAAGTTATTACAGCTCTTTATTTCATAAAAGATTCCCAAATACACAATAGAAGTGTAAGATATGTTTCATGGTGTCAGAAAGGGGGATGAAAACAAACTAAACTTTAGCAGACACAGGTATTCAAGCACTTAATTCCGGTCCATCAATCAACTGGGAGAAAGGCGCCCTACCTACACAGTTGATACCAACTTCGGAAGCAGAAATGTAAGGCTGTTTTTACTGGTCCTTTGAAAGATATTGAAGAGGCAGTACAATGTAAATATTTGCTGCTATGGTCAGGTGGCAGAGGCTTTGATTAATTTATTCCTGGAATTTGAGTGTAGATGATCAAAAGGTCCTTGATAAATACTGGGAGAAATTTGACCAATTCGTCCTAGGTCAGTCTAATATTATGGTAGCCCGACAGAAGTTGAGGACACTTTCTCAAGGGGAAACTAATTTAGAAGATTTTCTAACAGAAATCAGGCTTACTGTTCCAGATTGTGGTTTTGCTGCAGAATTTGCTAATGAACACTCTAATGAGATACTCTAGTATTTGGTTTGTCTGACCACAGAGTTCAATTTAAATGTATTTCAAAAGGAAATAAACTGACTCTTGATGATGCCATACAGTAGGCACGAACCGCAGAATGTACCAATACTCAACTCAAACAGATGAAACTCGGCTCATCGGATAGCCAGAATATAGTGCATGCTGTTCATTCACAGTACAGAAAACCAGCCAAGCAACAGACTCGCCCTTTGAATTCAAACCACAATTATTATTAACAAAGAAAACCTCAATTCAGCCAGAGTTCATCTAAGAAAAACTATGATCAAAATCAAGGTTCTTATAGAAAATTTCAACCAAAATCTGGTTCAGACTCTTCATGCAAGTACTGTGGAGATAATGTACATCCTAGAAGACAATGTCCAGCTAACAACTGAAAGATGCAAAAAGTGTAACAAATTTGGACACTTTGCAAGAGTATGTCTCTCTCAGCAAAATGATGTTCACAATATTGAGCAGGATATTTTCACTATGGAAAACATTGTTTGTCAATGATGTAGAGAAGAAATCTACAAATCCACAGAACATCGAAACTGAATTTTTAGATGTTAATGGTTCATCAAAGGTTTTAGTTCGTCTACCACCTACAACTAAACCTCATCATAAACATTATATAGGTGTTGATTTACAGCTTGATACTGGTTCTGAAGCTAATATATTACCTGAGAATATCTTTCAACAATTATTTCCTCATCAACATAAACTAAACGCACCTTGTTCTACATTAACAAGTTATGGTGGAACCAAAATCAACAATATGGGTACATGTATTTTATACATCAGACATAAAAATGTTCAGTATCCTGTCGTGTTTAATGTTACAACACATGTAGGGAGATGAAATTAATTAAATTTAACTACTCTATCAATGTGTCTTCATCAGAAGCCAAACCTTTCACTAAACAGTCTTTACTTCAAGACTATAAGTTCCTGATGCTTGCTCTGGATACTGGATGGTTGAATTAGAGGAAGAAAGTTCATATTTAACTACATTCGCTACACCATTCGGAAGATTTAAGTTCAACAGATTACCATTTGGCTTGGTTTTAAGTCAAGATATTTTCCAGAGAAAAATGGATGAAGTTTTTGGTGACCTATAAGGAATTTCAGGAATTGCAGATGTCATATTTGTATTTGGAGCAACTGAATTGGAGCATGATATAAATTTTAGAAATCAATTTCAGAGAGCCAGAGACAGAAATCTCAGATTTAATCCAGATAAACTACAGATAAAAGTTACAGAGACTTAATTCTTTGGTCATATTTGCACACCAGAAGGATTAAAACCTGATCCTGGCAAGGTTGAGAGCTCCTAATTCTAAAGACGATTTGCATTCCTTTCTTGGTATGGTTAATTTCCTTAATTGTTTCAGTCCAGTTTTGGCTACGATCTCTGATCCCTTAAGAGATCTTCTTAAGAAAACATCAGTATTCAAATGGAAACTAGAACACAAAAAGTAATCTAAAGATATCAAGAAGGAAATAGCCAGCTTATCTACTCTTACCTATTATGATCCTAAGAACAAAAATGTGATTCAGTGTGATGCCAGTGCTAAAGGCTTAGGTGCAACCCAATGCAAGACTCTAAACCTATCTGTTACAAATCACGTTCCCTGACCGAAACAGAACAACGGTACAGTAATATAGAAAGAGAACTGCTAGCAGTCGTATGGAGTTTAGAAAAGTTTCATCACTATATTTATGGCAGATCAGTTACTTTACAAACTGACCACAAACTACTAGAATCTATCTTTAAAAAGCAAATTAGCAAGTCCAGCCCTAGACTTCAGAGACTTTTGCTACGTACTACCAAGTATGATGTAAAGGTTGAATACATACCTGGTAAAACTATTGTAATAGCAGATGCATTGTCCAGAGTTGATCAGACTTTTTGCTGAAAGAGGGAAGAGGACTTATCTGATATACAACTCAACACTATAACAAGTCAACGCTTCTAGTACAATTGTAGATAAAATCAACAATACTCACTAATCAAGATCCAATATTACAACAGCTTAAACAAGTCATCATTGATGGTTGGCCTAACAAAAGATCTAAGTGTGTTAAAGATATCTTACCTTATTGGAGTTACAGAGAAGACCTCAGCACTGAAGACAGTCTTTTATTCAAGTTTCATAGACTAATTATACCTACTTCATTATGTCAAAATGCTTTAAAGCTACTACATGTAGGATATCTGGGTATCGAGAAATGTATTCTGGCCAGGTATCACAGCTAATGTTAAGAACATTGTCTCAACTTGTGAATCATGTCAAACTCATCAAAGGAAACAATCTAGTGAACCATTGTTACCTCATGACATTCCAGAATATATTTGGCAAAAGGTTGCCACTGATATTTTTGATTTGAAACCAATTCATTATGTGATATTTGTAGACTATTTCTCAAAGTTCCTGTGATTAGAAGATTAGGAACTACTATGACAGCTGAAAATGTTGTAGCACATACTAAATCTGTTATTTCAGAGCAAGGAATTCCAGTAATATTCTCGGATAATGGACCTCAATTTGATTGTACTCTGTATAAACAGTTATGTGCTAAGTATGATATTAATCATGAAAATAGTAGCCCAAGATATCCACAGAGTAATGGGCAAGTGGAAAGAACAATACAAACTGTTAAAAAACTGTTACTGAAAGATATGGAGAATAAAGAAGATCCAAACTTAACACTGTTGAATTATCGCATTACACCTTTGTCAAATTAATTGCCATCACCAGCTGAATTGCTTATGGGAAGACAATTTCAAACATTATTACCTATAGTACGTGAATCTTTAAAGGTGTTGACTAATAAATCAGATAGACAATTTTAAGAACAGTTTATCAAAGAAACAAGATTTGTCAAAACATTATTTTGATCAAAGAGCTCCTAAGAAACCCCACACAGAACTTATAGGAGGACAATCAGTTAGATTATGGAGTGAAGATTCAAATATTTGAGAACCAGCTACTATTGTCAGTCCAAGATCATATTTAGCCAGAAATGTAAAAGGCAAAGTCTGTCGAAGGAACAGAAAATTTCTGATACTGACTTCAATGTTTCAGATATAATGGATGAATTCCGAGAAGATGACAATCTCGATCCACCAAATATTCAACCCAATCAACAAAACCCAGCTCATGATATTCCAAATCAGTATGTAAATGTACCATATAGAACTAGATCTGGTAGAACTAGATGTGCCAGATAGACATAATCTATGATATATGTTTAAATAATACTATGTATTGTGTTTGTTTAATTTCAGCAGTAATCAGTGACAATTGATACACAGTACAATCAGTAACATTCAAATGTTGAAGCTAACTTTAATATCAAAGAGATATTTCTAATTGTTTATTTTATGTAAAGTGGCTCTGTATATTTCATTATCTAAAATGTTTTCAACATTTTATTTCAAAGAGGGGAGACATTATTGAGTCTATCATATTAAGCATAGTTTGAATATTAGAACCTTACAGTATTGATGTCATTGAACGTTACTAAAAATAGATATACTCTGCTACTGAGTATTATGGGATACATCTCGTGCAGTCTAAACAAAATGTCTTGAACCATCTTTGGTCCTATTAACATCTCTACCTGCCAATAAAGTTATAACAGTTCTTTATTTCATAAAAGATTCCCAAATACACAATAGAAGTGTAAGAAGTGTTTCGAACCACAAGCCCAGAAGCCAGTTCCAATTATTTATGAATACAAAATTTCTTACCTTTCATCTTACAGCCCAAGACCGGAGAGTAAATCTTTACCTCCACCAGAATGGGGCTTATTATTCAGGATGAAACCTTTACAGGAGACAGGTATTGCGTCTGACACTTTGCTGATCATGTTAGCGTGTATTTATTTTATACCTGTATGTGCAGTAAATGCATTGGCCTGTCCGCAATTGCAACATTACAGCATCTACATGATTAGATACCAATGAGGATGATAGCAGTAACACGGCACATTAAGGATACAATCAAATACGTCTGGCTTAAAACATTTACTTATAAGTGTGGTGCTGTATTTTCACTGGTCATGGGTGAACAATATTAAAAGCCATCCAACAAAGATACATCTTCATTGTGTCTTGACCTGGCTCTTTGTAAGCATATGTGTGACTGTGTGTAACTATGTGAACTATTCTAGTCCATCACAGATAGGAACACAGCTAAGAAGTTACATGAACTTATTTTGTCAATGTACTGTTCCTGATTTCACTTCCATGAGTCATTCCTTCAGATGTTTTCTGTTGCCTCATCAGTAACTGTTGAATGGTCTCAGCAGGGAAGTTTCCATCCAACAAGATGGATTCATTTATTTTTCACAATGTGCTCAATAGTTTTTTTTGAATTACCAAAAGTTTCTAAATATCTTTAAGGTCATAAACAGGTAAATGATAATATGATTAGAAATCAGACAATTGGGAACAGTACTAATCACACATCTGCTTGGAAGATGACAATACAGAAACGCTTATAAACACTCTAGAAGGTGCAATTCATGACAGAGTTTGATTACACTTGGTGTGAGTGTTTATGACCCAAGGATGAACCCTATTTAAAATCCGAAAGATCGAAAAATAATTAGTATGAGTTGTTGCCCTTGCCCTTGCCCTATATCAATTTTAGCTTGTAAACACTCTAGAAGACACTCTAGAAGGTGCAATTCATGACAGAGTTTGACGAAACTTGATGTGAGTGTTAGTTATCACCCATGGATAAACCCTATTGAAAATTAGAAAAATTGAAAAATATTTAGTATGAGTTATTGCCCTTGTTCTTGAAAACACGTTCAAATTTTAGCTTGTAAACACTTTAATAGGGACAATTCTCGACGGATATTGGCGAAACTTGGTGTGAGTGTTCGTAATCACACAAGGATGAACCCTAATGAAAATCAGAAGAATCTAAAAAATTGAGTATGAGTTATTGCCCTTGTTCTTGAAAAAGCGTTCAATTTTTAGCTTGTAAACACTCTAGAAGGCGCTGACAATTGAATATTTTTCACGAGTTAAAGATTGAACACGTTTTCAAGAACAAGTGCAATAACTCATACTCAATATTATTCAGTATCGCCCTAAAGAGTTCAAAAGAAGTGTATGACTGAAGGTTGAATATTTCATACTGGTGATTGTTACTGTACTGCTAAATATTTTTATTCAAAATCAAAGCTGCCAGATTTCTATCATATCTCCTTAAATAAACGTGAAATGGTTGTCAGTTTGGATTCTGTCATAATATTATGACATATTGAAAAATCGATTTGAGTTGACTTAATTTGGAATTGAAAGTATATAATATTATGGACATAAAAACAAGAATGAGCGAAAATAGAAAAATTGTTTTGAAGGGCCAGAAAACAAAACTTCATAGTAGGATTTTCATAGTTGGACGGATGCTATCTCTTTGTAAGAATTCTGAAAGAAGAAATATTAATGTAAGTAGATTCAGTGCTAGTTTTATTGCTGCCAAGGAACTTAGAAATGACTGGATACAGAAAAATGTATACACTATAGGAGAAAATGCAATAGCTAAGAAAATAAAGCAGACTATGAAACTTTTAATAAAAGAATTATGTTAAACAGAAAATTACAAAACAAACCAAAAAGGAACAGAAAAGACCAGATTGTTAAACGCAAGAATGACTAATAATGCGTATGATATATGTGCCGTGATGGAGTTTATGAGAAACAAAGGGAAAAACAATATGTAGTGAAGATGACAAATGATGATGTAGAATTTTAATTGGACAATTGTTTTGGTAACTATGCTTTTAGATGTAGTGACACTGTACCTAGAAATTACAGAAAGAGAAGAACTGACTTGAAAAGCTTGCCATATCCTCTCAGATAACGATAAATGCATTAAAGGATAGGGATGCTGAAAACGATCTAGATAATATTGTGATACTCCTGACAATGACTCCATCTATCATTCACTATGCGTCAACATCAAGGGAGAAATAAGTACAAGGTCAAAAAATGCACACAGGGAGAAATTACATCTATTTTCTGTGTCATGACATAATCATCGTGTCTTGATGGTGTCTTGATTGATCTGCAAGGAATTTCTATAGGAACTGGAGACTCAAAAAAGCTGCTGATTCAGACAGTAGAACTGGCTCTGGGATCTGGTTCAAGAACAGGTTCAGTTACAGGTTCTGCAACTGATTCAGCCACTGTGGTCAGTTCCACAACAGGTGTCAAAGAAATATGTCTGTTGTAAAATGAATTGCAGGTAAAGGTAAACTCTCAAAATTCTGTAAAATAATATCATTAGATCATTAAAAGATAAGTGAATGTCAATCCTCAGAGTCAGTGAGTTTTAACCAAAATATTGTAGCCTATTTCGAAATATTTTACCTTCGGTTAGCTGATATTTTTGGAATACCATATGTTTGTGTTATGGAATGGGTTGAGATTTGAAGATGAAAATATCAGAGGTCAAGGAACTTGATCACTATCTAACATGAAAACGAACTAGGACAGAAGGCGTGCCCAAAGCTGTCCTGAAGTTTCTAGATACATTTTTAACTTTGGATGTGAAGTAGTTTTATTTTATTTACAGGCAGCTTGGAAATTGCTGAGTAAAAGACCACCTTCTAACTGGCCAGCTGAGGGAAAGGTCACTTTCAAAAATTACATGACTAGATACAGAGAAGGGTTAAATTTAGTATTGAAAGGAATTAATTGTGAAATATTTCCAGGGGAAAAGGTAAAATTTGTTTATTCATATATTGGTGTCAACCATGTCCGCTTGTCCATCTTTTTACAGGCCCAGAAATGAATGTGCACATCAAACTGATAATAATGGTTGAACATCCAAACCAATCATGAAGAAGACAATGGCGATCACAGTTTAAAATAATAAGCTGGGTACAATGTTTCAATGTTTCCCTCTAATACAATAGAGCTTCCTCATGGAGGAGTACAAAATGAAGAAATAAAGATGACCTCACTAGTCCTACTTAACAACATTGATTTCAGATAAAGCAGTATTAAGCCCAAAAAGTTCTGAAACTTGGTTGTGTAAAGGATCAAGCATTCTGAGAACAGTTCTTTGGCATGCATCTTAACCCCATGACATGTTCTACAGTTTCAGTTTCTGCCTTCATCCAGGTTATTAGAACATCTAAAATTAACTTTTGTGATGAGTTCTATTAAAATTCATCTGAGAACAATAAATCATTTACACTTTTGTTATAGAACTGTTCTCAACACGCTCTAAATTGTAGTGATCAGAGGTAAATATGAAAGTATCAGTTAATAGCCAAGATCAATGACCTTTGACCCAATAAAAGTTAAGGTCATCAAGGTCATGAGAAATGAGTTTTCAAACTTTCAAAAATTTCAACTGGAAATTGCAAAAGAGCAAAAGCGAAAATCAAAAATTGGGCTTCTTGGAGGTTATTTATTTTCTATCAACTGATAGCAAAGGTCAATGACCTTTGACCCAATGAAGGTCAAGGTCATCCATGAAATAAAATATAAATTGATAGCTAATCCCAATTACCTTTGATCCTACAAATGTCAAGGTCAACAAAGGTCAAGGTCAAAAATTGAATAGATTGAATTTCAAAAAACCTGTTCTGTTTTATGAATTATGAAGCTGAAACAACTGAACTTCTAAGACAAATTGGCTCAAAGGATCATGTAATTGTATGCAAAGTTCCATTTTAACAAATGTATTCTTTGCGCCAACAATGTCAATAATGAGTAATTTAATTCCAGATGTGCCACGCCCCCTCATTTTTGTAGCATAAATTAATTGATATTCTAAATATTATGTTGTGTTCCAAATTTAAAGCTTCTACATCACACAGGTCAAAAGATATAGGTCAACAAAAGTCAACAAAGGTCAAAATCAAAATTTGAAAATATGGAAATTTTAAAACCAGTTCTTTTTTTGGAACTATAGATCTGAAACAACTGAGCTGTAAATACAAACTGGCCAAAAGAATGAGGTAATTGTGGGCAAAGATTTTATTTTGAAATTGGATGTAGAGTAACAATTACAACCTATGAACCAGGGCTCAAGCCAGACCAAAAATTTAGGGTGACATCACTTTTCCCTCATGAAAATTTAGGGAGACTTCATTTATTTTGGGGAGACTTATACACGTGTTAAAGTATTTGGAAAATGTGTCATGCTGTGACAACAATTGATTGTATCATAATGTGTGTTAAATAACAGACAACTCTTTAATTAAATCACTTTGTCATTTATTTCATTACATGCTAAAAAAATATTCATGTAAAACATAACAACAAGCATTAAAAATAATCAAGTAAATTAAAAGTTAAACAATATTAAAAATATTTAAAAATCCATCCACACTACTAAACTGTGAATCATGGAGTAAAGGCTTTTCTCTTTCATAATTTTCAACGCCCACATGAATATGTGGTCGTATATTGTCGTCGCCGCTGTCCGTTGGTCAACATTTCTTGTGAGCACTATAGAGACTACATTTTTTATCTGATTTTGATAAAACTTGGTGTGATGCTTTAGATTGATAAGATCTCAGTCAAGTTCGAATTTGACATATTTTCGATGAACGGTTTTTGGGTTATTGCCCTTGACTTTGTTCAAATGCGTCGAAATTTGTTAAAAATAGTTTGTGAGCAGGATTGACACTACAAATGAAACTTGTTGTGATCATTGGAATTGATAAGATCTCGGATAAGTTCTAACTTGACGCATTTTTGATGAATGGTTTTCGAGTTATTGCCCTTGACTTTGTAAAAACGCGTCAAAATTTGTTCGTGAGCACAATAGAAGCTACAGTTTTCAACCGATTCTGATGAAACTTGATCATTGAAATTGATAAGATCTCGGACAAGTTCTAACTTGACGCATTTTCGATGAAATGTTTTTGAGTTAATGCCCTTGACTTTGTTAAAACACGTCGAAATTTGTTAAAAACAGTTCGTGAGCAGGATTGAAGCTACAGTTTTCAACCGATTCTGATGAAACTTGGTGTGATCATTGGAATTGATAAGATCTCGGACAAGTTCTAACTTGACTCTTTTTCGATGAACGGTTTTTATACGCCCACATGAATATGTGGCCGTATATTGTCGTCACCCCTGTCGGTCGGTCCTTCGGTCAACATTTCTTGTGAGCACTATAGAGACTACAGTTTTTATCTGATTTTGATAAAACTTGGTGTGATGCTTTAGATTGATAAGATCTCGGTCAAGTTCGAATTTGACATATTTTCGATGAACGGTTTTTGAGATATTACCCTTGACTTAGAACGCCTTGAAATTTGTTAAAAATTGTTTGTGAGCAGGATTGAAGCTACAGTTTCAACCGATTCTGATGAAACTCGTTGTGATCATTGGAATTGATAAGATCTCGGACAAGTTCTAACTTGACGCATTTTCGATGAACGGTTTTTGAGTTATTGCCCTTGACTTTGTTAAAACGCGTCGAAATTTGTTAAAAATAGTTCGTGAGCGGGATTGAAGCTAGAGTTTTCAACCGATTTTTATGAAACTTGGTGTGATCATTGGAATTGATAAGATCTTGGACAAGTTCTAACAAAAGATATTTTTGATAAACATTTTTTGAGATTTTGCCCTTGACTTTGTAAACACGCGTCAAAAGTTGTTTTTTGCCCTTGATTAGAGCTGTGTGATTTATTTGTTTGTTGTATTTGGGTTATTGATATTGATTTTTAAAAATTTTGTGGAATTATTCAGCATGAATAATTTCTTAAATATGAGAAAATTCATACTTTAGTCACTAAAGACTGTTTTATCATTTCTGACAGCTGCCAATGGGCGTATGTTACCTTGCATCGCAAGCTATCTTTTATTTCAGTCATGACATTGGCACCGTCTGTTCTTATTCCTACTAAATTTATCAGGTTTAATTTATTCCTTTGAAGTTCCATCAGAATTCTGCTGACAATCATATCTGCATTGGCACTAGCCTCAGTAATTTCAATATTTGATAATAAAGAATGTCCTAATTCACATTTAGTCAAATATTGTATATAAACCAACAGGCTCTTGCTGTTTGACAAATCTGTACTTTCATCAAGAACTAATGAGTAATAAACAGAATCCTTCACTTTCTCCATGTTCTCAGCCAAAATTACAATTGAAATAGCACTTTGAAATTCTGTGACACTTTGGTGACTTGTATATGATGACAACTTGTTTCTTTGGTATCCAAACATAGCTAACAGTTCTAACTGGTAGGCAAATTCACTCTTGGGTAGTTCCCTTTTGGCAAGATGATATGCAATATTGAGTAACCAAGCATGTTGTGTTCTTCAGCATCTAATTGTTTAGCTACAATGGTCTGGAATGGTTGCTGATCTTTCAATTTACTCCTAGTGACAGCTGTTAAATGGGCTTGAGCTGTATCATTCTTAGCTTTCCTACATACTTTACAAAACCATTTGCATTATCTGTATCCAAAACGTACCAGTTAAAGGCCGTTTGTGAAAGCTCTTTACTAAACTTCCTTTTCTTGGGTGAACTTTGACTAGGGCTACACTGAATCCTATCGTTTACCGATATTTCCAATGGACGTTTCGAACTAGTCTTAAGAGAGGGTGAGAGCCAACTTTGTCATGACATATTACTAAATCAAAATGCATACTGGTTGGATCGAAAAGACGATGTTTTATAAATGAGTGTCTGCACAAGAAAGTTGTTTCCTCAAACAATGACTTGACTAGGCAATATTTATGATTAGAATCACTCAAAAGTAGATTAATCTTTTATCAATGGTGTCAAAAGTTATCAACCAAAGTGCGAAAAGCATTTGTTTTATAATATTCCTTTTCAAACAACACGCTTTCTCGATCCTTTGTTTTTTATCTACAGTGGCCATCTTGTCATACGCAGAACACAGCAAGCTTTTAATTGGTGTTCATTTATTTAATTTAAAACTAAATACGGGTAAATAAGCGATTTTCATTGGAAATACACGAAACATAAGGCATAATCGCACTAAAAGTTCCGCGGAACTTTTAAATGCGACCAAATTTTAAATTTCTATTTTTAACGGATTACTGAGCGAATGATTCAGGCCAGTACAGGTCATGAGGTAATGCGCTAGCTATACGCACAGTGAAACTCTTGCACGCGCTACATAACTGTCTACACACGGTTATTCAGTCAGCCTAAGGATAAACCCTATCAAAAATTAGAAAAATTGAAAAATATTTAGTATGAGTTATTGCCCTTGTTCTTGAAAACGCGTTCAATTTTAATTGAAAACACTGTAGAAGGCATAATTCTTGATGGATTTTGACGAAACCTGGTGTGAGTGTTCGTAATCACCCAAGGATAAACCCTATCGAAAATCAGAAAAATTGCAAAATATTTAGTATTAGTTATTGCCCTTGTTCTTAAAAATGCGTTCAATTTTTAGTTCGTAAACACTCTAGAAGGCACAATTCTTGACGGATTTTGACGAAACTTGTCATGAATGTTGGTTATCACGCATTGATAAACCGTATTGAAAAACAGAAAAATTGAAAAATATTTAGTTTGAGTTATTGCCCTTGCTCTTGAAAACGCGTTCAAATTTAGAAGGGACAATTCTTGATGGATTTTAACGAAATTTGGCTTGAGTGTTGGTTATCACTGTTGGTTATTCTTAAAAACGCGTTCAATTTTTAGCTTGTAAACACTCTAGAAGGCACAATTCTTGACGGATTTTAACGAAATTTGGTGTGAGTGCTTGTTATCACCCATGGATAAAGCCTATTGAAAATGAGAAAAAATATTTAGTATGAATTATTGCCCTTGATCTTGAAAAATCGTTCAATTTGTAGCTCATTAAAACTCTAGAAGGTATGATTCTTGCCGAAATTGACAAAACTTGGTTTTATTATTCATTACCGCGCTGAAGATTGAATATTTGTCTTCTAGAGTTTTCACGAGCTAAAGATTGAACACGTTTTCCAGAACTAGGGCAATAACTCATACTCAATATTATTCAGTATCGACCTAAAGAGTTCAAAAGAAGAGTACCACTTATCGATCCGTTGAACTTTTAAATGCAGGGGTCTGAAAAATGTAAATCCTCTTAAAAAGAATTTAAAATCATTAAAAGAGCAAATTTAAAACATAAAATTCTTCCTAGCCCCCTATTTGTCCCCAAGGAAAACCCCTTCCTCGGGGTATTCCTTCCCCAGTTGCATTATAATATTGTTGTATATTATCGTCTTCTATGTACTGGGCTCACTAGATCCGCGGAACTTTTAAATGCAGGGGTATAAAAATTCATAGAAAAGGCATATTTGCCAATAAAATACCGTTTGATATCCATAAGAAGACATTTCGGAGCAAAAAAATGAAATTTTATTCATGACAATGCACTTAAAAAACATTTTAAAAGTATTTTCCACATCGTTTTTTAACCGGATGTTTTGTGTACTCGCGACATGATCTACATTGATCAAGTATTTTATGTAGCGGCGAATATTGCCGTCACCCATGTCCGTCCGTTGGTCCGTCCGTCCACAATTGCTCGTAGACACTCTACAAAACACAATTCTTGACAGATTTTGACAAAACTTGGTATGAGTGTTTGTAATCACCCAAGGATGAACCCTATCAAAAATCAGAAGAATCGAAAAATATTTAGTAGGAGTTATTGCCCTTGTTCTTGAAAACGCGTTCAACTTTTAGCTTGTAAACACTCTAGAAGGGACAATTCTTGATGGATTTTAACGAAACTTGGCATGAGTGTTTGTAATCACTCAAAGATGAACCCTATTGAAAATCAGAAGAATCGAAAAATATTTAGTATGAGTTATTGCCCTTGTTCTTGAAAACGCATTCAATTTTTAGCTCGTAAACACTCTAGAAGGCACAATTCTTGACCGATTTTGACGAAACTTTGGCATGAGTGTTTGTAATCAACTAAGGTTAAACCCTATTGAGAATCAGAAAAATCGAAAAATATTTAGTATGAGTTATTGCCCTTGTTCTTGAAAACGCATTCAATTTTTAGCTTGTAAACACTCTAGAAGGGACAATTCTTGAAGGATTTTGACGAAACTTGGCATGAGTGTTTGTTATCACCCAAGGATAAACCCTATTGAAAATCAGAAAAATCGAAAAATATTTAGTATGAATTATTGCCCTTGCTCTTGAAAACTTGTTCAATTTTTAGCTCGTGGTCACTCGAAGGCACAATTTTTGACGGATTTTGATGAAACTTGGTGTGAATGTTCGTCATCACCCAAGAATGAACCCTATTGAAAATCAGAAGAATTGAAAAATATTTAGTATAAGTTACTGCCTTTGTACTTGAAAACCCTTTCAAATTTAGCTCTTACACCAATAACCAAAACTGTTGAGTGTATCTTGCAGATAGAGTTCTATTAATGGTACAGAAAAAATTTGAACAGGTTAATGTATCAAAAATTCACTACTCGATATGAGTGCATGTTAAATTATTGTAAGTGAAAATTGAAAAAAAGAATTGAAAAAAAAAATTATTTTTTTAAGTGTTAAAAGATTACATAATCAGATTAATCTGTTTATGACCCAAACTACTTCACACCTGCATGTCAAAAGTTCATATGGATAGCTTTCCTATCATAGTATATATGTTATAACACCTGTCAATCATTTTAATCCCCACAATCTACAGATTTTTATCACATTTTTTATAAACATTTAACACTTTTATGCCTATTTTCACAAATTCAATTAAACCACCCATGTCACATATCGTTGAACAGAGAAAATTGAGTAGATCCTGAATATACAAACCATATTGCTAGGAGTTAATTACATTGTTAGAACCCTCAGTAAAAAAAAAACCCAATATTTTCAAAACATATTTTAATGGATTATTGTCATATATCATTGAAAAGATAATGAAAAGGGAATTAGAAAATTAAAAAAAAAAAATTTTCTGTGTCTATGAGAAAAGATCATACAGCCGTCCAAAGTTGTCAAAAATGTTAATTTTTGAATGGCTATTAAACCGGAAGTTAATATTTTTCAAACAATATGAGTACACCTGTGGATAGCTATGGTCAAGAACATCCTACAGTGAAATTTTCAAGGTCATTGAAGGTCAAGGTCACATAGTGTGGCCTTTTGAATTTGCAAAAAATTCAAACGAATATAAAAACAATTCAAATTCAAAATTCTGTTCCAACAAACTGTAGACTAGGTTACAAGGTTTTAATAGACACCAAAATCATAGAAATCGGATAAAAAATGGAGGACTAATTAATTTTTTGCTAAAATGGGTCAGTCCGAGGTGATGGCTTATGCATCACTTCCGGTTTGGATATTTTCTGCTAAGTGCATTTTAATTATGACTTACACCGGAAGTGGGGGTGCCAGGCGTGATTTAAAAAAAAACGGAAGTTCTCACGCAAAAACCGGAAGTGATTTAAAAATTTTGATTGTATAAATGTATTTGTATGGACATTCTGTATATGTCCTGTGAATTTCAATTGGATAATTAGCGACTGAGTTAGAAATTTTGAGCTTTTTGGAAAATTTGGATCCAAATTTTTTTGACAAAAATATTTAAAAATTGCATTTTTTTCCAGCTTCACCAGATACGTCTTATAGCAATGAACATATTAAAGAAAATTTCAGGTAAATCTGTTCATAAAAAAGCACTACAGACTTGATGCAAAATATTTGCACATTATGCAATGGCACACTTCCGGTTTAGCAAAAATTGAGTTTTAGATATTCAAAAGAAGTGTATGAATGAAGGTTGAATATTTCATACTGGTGATTGTTACTGTACTGCTAAATATTTTTATTCAAAATCAAAGCTACCAATGGGCGTACATTACTTTGCCTGGCAAGCTATCTTTAAATCTATGAGCAGACTATATAAATTTTGTAAATTGCAGGCCGGTGTGGGTTATTTGAAAATGGGCTCAGTTCCGCGGAACTTTTAGTGGGATTATGCCAAACATAATTCATTTCGACCAATGGGAATTGATAAAAAGAAAGAATATGGCCATGAAATGAAATTTATTTAATGAATGGGTGGTTGGTAGTCAATAAAAATTTCGGTAATCAAAAGTTAAGAACCGGCATCAAATGCTTGAGAGGGATTCCATTGGTTAAAATTATAGACGTGATTATCTAACAAAAATAATTTGTATACGGCCTTTGCGTACTATTAGAGACTTGATAGCCGTCTACTAAACTATTAATAGCCAAAGTAAATAGAAGACAATCATGCTGTTTCACCTTTCGAGGCCGAATTTCTGAATCGAGGCAACGAATAAAATATAAGGTGACTTTTTTGCCCACATCGCCCCATAGCTTGTGCCCTGCTATGAGCAAAATTTTTTTGACATTTATTTATAACACTGGAAGTTATTCAACCAGAAAGTTTAAACCAATTTCTTCGGGAGTGAAGTTGAAATTTAACTATACTATTTTGTTTACTTTAGTAATCTATTTTGCACAAAAAGTTTCAGATTAATTGGATAAAAGCAAAAAAGTTTGTTAATTTTGGTCAAAATTTGCAAAATTTGGCCTAAAAATGTGTGCAACAAATTTTTGATTTTTGAAATTTTATTCACCCACACATAAGATGGGCGTATATTGTAATCCCGTCCATCCATTCACATTTGGATTGTGCTCACTCACTCTTCGAACGCACTGCTTTGTTTTGCAAATGAATATTTTTTTTTTTTTCGAATTTTACCTTCGCTTGTTTTCTAAGAAGGAAACATGCCACAGACTGTCTGTTACTGTTTGCTAGTCAAAATAGTGGTCCATTATTTGTTAAATGTAAATTGGCACCATTTTGACCAGCCAGAAATGAGCGGTGGCCAATGGCTCTTTTTCGATTTTTTCCATTTATCAGCTTTAATACTGATCTGATATTGCTCAAACTTTACTGTTTATTACTTCGCGCTAATGACTACAAGATAGCAATTGAAAAAATCGACAATTTTGACTTTTGTCGCTGACTTTTTTAGCTCCAATTTTTAAGTTTTTTAACCTTTTTTCTAACTTCTTCAATTCTATTTCGATCAATTTGAAAACTTACAGATGCATAGATACTTTTATTGCGAACAGAAATTAATTTTCGAAATTTCGTGATCACTTCCGGTTTTGACGCTTTTCGCTTGTAAAATATAAAATTCAACTTCCGGAATTTTGAAGACATTTCAAAAATTCTTTTTGCAATATGTTACAAATAGCCATACAAAAAACTTCAAATCAAAAAATCCAACCCGGGTGTAACAGAGTAGCCGCCATATTGATATGTCAAACTTCTGTAAAATTCAAAATGGGGCCTCAGGGTATAGAGCGCTTTTCATAATTTTGGTATGTCTGGATATCACAATCGATTGCGAAAAGAAATTTGGAAGCCGATTTTTGAATTTCGATTTTGCTTTTCTTTTATTTCCGGTTAAATTTTCTCGGTAATGTCAAAAATTTCAAAGGCTCCTATTTCGTGACCTTGACCTTTGGTGACCTTGTGGCCTGAACAAAATTTGTTGCCCTTGATGATATCTATCCAGTGATATACTCATTTGTGCTGTGCAATGTTTACTTCCGGTTTTATAGCCAATTGAAATTTACGATTTTTAGCTTCAAAGAGCTCTGACACGTGACCTAATTTACATACACCAAAAATTCTTATTGAATCTTACTAGTGTTCATCTGCCCTTTGTAATGATATATAACACTAGATATTTCAATCAAAATTGCGCTTTTTAATATTTGAAAATTTTGTACTTTCTTGTATAGTAACTGTGCGTAATTTTCTATAAATCGAAATGGGGCCTCAGGATGTAATCCAATTTGTGTTAATTTGATATCTATGGTATCTACTATCGATTGCTAAATTATATTTGAGAACCGAGTTTTGAATTTTGATTTTGCTCTTTATTTATTTCCGGTTGAAAAATATGAATACTTTGAAGGGTCGTATATCGTGACCTTGACCTTTGGTGATCATGTGACCGGAACAATTTTGATAGCTCTCGACGAGATCTTTCTAATGGTATATTAACGTTTATTGTACGGTGTTTACTTCCGAATTTATCGCCATTTGAAATTGATGAATTTTATCTTGAAAAAGTCGGTTTTCCTCTTGTAAGTTTTTTTGTGGCCTAAACGCTAAAGGTAGTTTGCTCCCTTCAACTGTTGTTGAACACAATGTGAGTTGAGCGATCTGTCGAATATGCTTTGCGTTTGGGCGATCTATATCCAGTTAATTATGATAGAAAATTATGTTTCTGTTGCGATACTTTGCGGCACAGTTTTAAGCGTAAAATCAAAACTGTTACGCACTGCATCAGAGCCTCGCGAAGCCTGTGGATCTAGTTTTAATTTTGTGTGTCAATGTCATTATGAAGATGATCCCTGTCGATTCTCGTGATGATCAGATAATTTTTCACTGAAATATCGTGTCTGACTTGACGTTTCACTCTATTAGCAATATTTAAAAACTTGGTGGAATTTCTTAGCTTTAATAACCGGCAGTAAATATATGTATCATTATTAAAATTTCTTTGACAGGAATAAATGGTTTATTTTGACAGAAGTTTTAATATTTAAAGCTACATGGAACTGTAGACGTAAATTGCTGTCGATCCTGTCTGTCAGTCTGTTCACATTTTTTGTAGGCACAATAGAAACCACAGTTTTTTCAAATCTTTAGAATGTATATATTGACGATATCTCAGTCAAGTTCAAATTTGGTAATAATCAGATTATTTAAGAGTTTGACTTGTGTCAAATTGGGCTTGTAGGCACGATTGAGGCTAGTTTTTATCTGATCTTGATGGAACTTGGTATGCATGTGTATATTGATGAGATATCAGTTGAGTTCGAAATTGGTAACAATATTATGAGTTAATTTCGGAGTTATTGCCCTCGAGTTGGTAAATCATGTCAAATTTGGCTTCTAGGCAAAATAGAGACTACAGTTTTTTTTCGATCATAGTGAAACTTGTTATGCATGTATATGTAATGCTTTACCAATGCTCTTGACTTGGTTTTAACGCTAGTAGGTAGTTTCTGCCACCACTAGTTATTTAGTGTTCTTCCCAGGAACTAACTAGATACCTGTTTCTCATGTAGAGCAGATTTGGGGATTTCATCGAATAGAGTGGGCAAATAACCAGCTAAAAAGTGGTTCTGCCTTATCCTTCAATTTCCCTATTGAGACCCTTATCTCAATTTTGAGTGCTTATTGCTACAAATATCAGTTGTGTGTTAAGTGAAAAGATTTGTTTCTAAATACATAACAGTATTTATTAACATAATTAACATTTGAACAATGAAATTAATACTGAGCCTTTCAGCTTTGCTGTATTATAAGATTTACAAGATAATGCTACCTTGGGTCAGATGACTTGGACTTACAACCAATAGTGTCATATTGTTCGCTGCAGCCAAATGTTGTCAGTCAAAGACAACAATTCTTAAATCATTTTAAACTATATTAATTTCTGTTAATTGTCAATAAATGACAATTGTTACAAAATATGACAAAATGGTGTACAAAAATATTTGAAATAAAAAAAATGACATTTTGTCAACATTAACAATATTATAGAATAATTAAAATAATTTATAGTTCTGTAATTGTCTTAATTAAAAAATTTTCCTTAACTTGTCAACGTAGGATTGACGTGTAAACTTTTTAAAATATGATAAAAATGAACAAGGCTTTTATAAAATTTCAAATGAGGAACACATATTGCTTTGTAAATATAAAGCAGCTGTAAGTGAACGTATGTTACCTAGCCTGGAAAGCTATCTTTTAACATTGAAAAGAAAAATACAGGCTTTGAATAGTTGCATCTACAACGGTTTTCAATATAGATCAATATTAAAATTATCACAAAATGGATCAATGAATTGGGTCACAAAAAAAAATTGAATACTTGAATACTTGAAATTTACAACATGAAAAATTTATTTCAAAGAATGTTTGAATATTGTTTCTAATTAATGTTAATGGCCATTATTTCTATGCCATTTTATAGAACTCTGGCTGGCATTTTACACAGCAACTTAGCAGTCTAGCATACTATTTCAATTTTTGTTGAGTCAAATCTATTTGAGAAAAACAGATTCACATGGGGTGTCTATAATCCGAAGATCGAAAATGGAAGACCTCTATAAAACGAAGACCCAACTATAAAACGAAGACCCACTATACTATAAAACGAAGACCCACTATACTATAAAACGAAGACCCACTATACTATAAAACGAAGACCCAACTATAAAACGAAGACCCACTATACTATAAAACGAAGACCTACTATACTATAAAACGAAGACCCAACTATAAAATGAAGACCCACTATACTATAAAACGAAGACCCACTATACTATAAAACGAAGACCCTACAATAACTATCTGATACAAGATTTAAAGTGATACATTACTTAGTATTTCTGTATTTTTCTGCTTATGTTTATGTCGATGAGACCTTTTTTTTTTCTAGATGCCACCTGTGCAATACAGAATACAATTGAAGTGAAATCAGGACAAAGGGTTTAGCTAAAGTCATTGAAGAATAATGACAGCTATAATCCACTCCCTAGTATATCCAATTTCTCCAGACTATTGACATCAGATTTTGGCAAATTCCGAGACAATCTCTCCATCAGAGCCTTCCGTTCCAAGGCTTTGGCATTCATTGCCGCCTTTGACAAGGCTGGAATCTTGAACATTTCTGAAAAACAAAGATCAGACACTAAGGATGAATGTCATATTGTGTTTGGTCTTGGTGTCTATCTGTGTGTGTCCGCACACCTCTGTCTCTAAGTCACCTGAATTAATGCCTGAAGGAAGACGGCGCACCGTGCGAAAAGGTCCCCAAATTAAGACTTGGGGAAAAGTATAATAAGCTGTCCCCAAATTCATGTACCGGTACATGATTCATGAATTCTCTGGTTGCTGATAAACCGGAAACCCCGCACGCTTTTTAGGCCTTACTGGGAACGAAATATTTGTTATGTAAAATTGCTCATTAATCCGGTTATTCGGATTCTGGTTCTGCACGGTCGTGATTGGGAACTAATTATCAATTTATATAGTAATTAGTATTCAATCAAAGCCGTGGATATTCGCCACCCGGGTGGCGAATAGTCCACGTCCATTAATTTGACTATTCGCCATCCGGGTGGCAGAAAAATCTCTAAAAATTCATGAAATGTCAGCCTTTTTGACATAATTGTTTCTTTCAGTGACATATTAGTCGACTCTGAGTAATTTGTAATGGATTTTGTCAGGTTCAGACAAGACCGTGTTAATATAAATTGAATTTCTTGCAATGAAACGAAAGTAGAAATTCCGCCATTTTGTTTACACCAAATTAGCATACATCCCAAAAGGTCCTGTTAGTGTTGCTATGAAATTTAGCATCATACGTTTGTATAAGAAATCCGTAGAAAAAAAATGAAATAAAATAAAGTTTTACGCTCTACTTTTCTGCACCTGTATGGGCTACTGAGGATGGGCAAACGCCATGCAGTGTGCAATGAGGGAAATTTTGTCAGGACAGCGACATTAGCCTACTCTTATTTTCGATTTTCAATTGTCGAGGGATCTTTACGTAAGTAAAAAAAAGGTTGATGAAGATGTTTAAATAGTATAAAAAATAAGACATAGCAGGCGCGTGTCCAAATTGTGTCACATTTAACCTAGACGCATTTTCCAAGTAAGCCCTTCCGATCGAGGAGGAGAAATCGAATCGAAAAATCCAAAGACGATTGGAGCCATCGCGAATGTGTGAGTAATGTATGTGGGTGGTAAATACACTGCATTGGGGTGGGTGGAAATATGTATTCGAAGTAATCAGGTTTAAGGTATAATAAAGCGTACGATACTGTGGGTGGTAAGTAATGAGTACGGGTGGTAATAAGGCGTACGGTAATACACAATACTGACGGGTGGTAAGTAATGTTTAAGGGGGGTAATAAGGCGTACAGTAATACACAATACTGTGGGGTGGTAAGTAATGTTTTAGGGTGGTAATAAGATGTACGATAATACACAATACTGACGGGTGGTAAGTAATGTGTACGGGTGATAGTAAGGTGTACGATAATACACAATACTGACCCTAATTGCTGTTCACCAACCTCAGCTCCTGTTCACCACCCACAGCTCTTGTTCACATACCTAGTTGATGTTTACCACCCTAACACCCTCAGCTCTTGTTTACCACCCTAGCTATCGTTCAACACCATCAGTTCTTGTATATCACCCACAGTTCTTGTTTACCACCCCAATTCTTTGTTACCAACCTAGTTGTTTTTCATTAACCTAGCTGTTGTACCACCCTGAATAATTGTTTACCACTCTCAGCTCTTGTTTCATTAACCTAGCTGTTGTTTACCACCCTTAATACTTGTTTACCACCCTTAATACTCACAATGCTTGTTGACCACACACAGCTCTTGTTTCATTAACATAGCTGTTGTTCACCACCCCCAGGTCTTGTTCACCACCCCCAGGTCTTTTTTGCCACCCACAATACTTGTGTAACACCCATAATTCTTGTTTGCCACCCTAAGCTCTTGTTCACCTACTTAGTTGTTGTTCACCATCTTCAGCTATTGTTCTCCACCCTGGGTTATTTTTACCACCCGAGCTGTTGTTTACCACCCGTAGGTCTAGTTTAACAGCCACAATTCTTGTTTACCAACCTACATTGGTTTACCACCCTCAGCTCTTGTTCACCACCCTCGTTCCTGTTTACCACCCGCAGATCTTGTTTACCACTTCCAGCTCTTGTTGACCACCCTCAGCTCTTGTTTACTACCACCAATACTTGTTTACCACTCGCAATTCTTGTTTGCCAACCTCAACTTTTGTTAACCACCTTAAGCTCTTGTTGTCACCAGCCTATCCTCTTGTTGTTGTTAACCACTCTTGGCTCTTGTTAACCACCCTCGGCTCTTGTTTACCACCCTAGTTGTTATTGATTAACCCAGCTCCCGTTTACTATCCAAAAATCTTGTTTACTGCCTTCAGCTCTTGTTTACCACCCTCGGTCTTTGTTTCCAATCGTAGGTCTAGTTAACCACCCTCCGTTCCTGTTCACCACCCGCAGTTCTTGTTTACCACTTCCAGCTCTTGATCACCACCCTCACATCTTGTTTACCACCCCAATATTTGTTTACCACTCACAATTCTTGTGTACCATCGACAATTCTTGTTAACCACCCTAAGTTCTTTTTTTACCATCCTCAGCTTTTGTTCCAGCTTTCCTAAACTAATAGGGAATGTCAGAAATTCGCGTTTTTGGGAATCCGATTCTAAAAATCTTCAAAGGGTGGGATCTCCCACACACTATATAAAAAATCCTTAAATTTGCCGGGAAATGTCAAGAAAAAACGCTTCCGGGCATAAAAAAAAACAAATGCAGAGCCACGTGAGGTTTGTAGGTGACATGAATATCGAGACTAAATTTCATAGACGTGATTCAAAAAAGTGGTGGCCAAATTGACATTACACCGGTTGACTATAAATAGCCATCCAATGGGACAGCGATTATCAATTATAAGTAGATGTTATTTTCGTACATTTTTCTGAAAGGAATTGCAAAAAAGCGTTTCTAATGAACATAAAAAAACATTATAATGCATGTAACGCTATAGCCTTCACAGCTAATAATGTCAGTCTCTAGAGACATTAAAGTTTTAAAAACGGGTGGCAAATGAAAAATGAGGTTGGCGAATAATTGTTTGCCACCTGGGTGGCGAATATCCTCGGCCATTCATCAATCCAACGTGTGTCACTTTGACTTTTAAGTAGGCCTACTTCATACTGGCTTCCGGATTAGCGGTTTTTGTCGTGGTGTTGATAATGATCACTTATGTAGGTGTTGAGGGTCGTCCCGCTTGTCTTCATTACGTCTATCATTGATATTTGTGTTATATTTATTCCATCATATAATTTACGTTTTTTCCAAAACATACCGTAGCCTATAATAGTTCGAGAAGGTGACAAAATGCCGAGATGAATGTTTACACTAACCGCGTAATGTACAGTGCGCAGAATCCAAGGCTATACTAGCCGATAAATCATTAAAATGTTATCTCTGTGACGGGTTATTCAACCGGTTTGTACACACGATTTAAAATGTACAGCTTCATTATTGCATAGAACTGGTTGCAGTACTGGTTACAGTTCTATGATTATAGGAAGTGGGCATATATTTATCGTTTTGTTTAGCCTGGCACAATACGTTCTTGTTCACAAACGTTTCAACAACGATCGACTAATTACTAACAAAAGGATTTTAAAATATTGGTACCGTGATAAAAATGATATACATTGAATTTAAATCAAATTTAGACCTATCATACGTTTGGATTATAGCTGTCTTTATTCTTCATTGACTTTAGCTAAACCCTTTGTCCTGATTTCACTTCAATTGTATTCTGTATTGCACAGGTGGCATCTAGAAAAAAAGGTCTCATCGACATAAGCAACAAAATACAGAAATACTAAGTAATGTATCACTTTAAATCTTGTATCAGATAGTTATTGTAGGGTCTTCGTTTTATAGTTGGGTCTTCGTTTTATAGTATAGTGGGTCTTCGTTTTATAGTTGGGTCTTCGTTTTATAGAGATCTTCCATCTTCGATCTTCGGATTATACACACCCGATTCACATGGTCATGTACAGAGTACATTTGATTAAGGTAATTTTTAAAATAAAATATCTCAAATTTTCTCAGAACAATCACCTGGCTTTGTTTACATGTAGAGATAGCCTTGACCTCAGCTTTCATGTGATCATCTGCAATTGTTAGTTTGTTCAGTAGTTAGTTCTCAAACACGGTTTTAGTGAGAACACTACTTGTGTCTCATATATGCGCCAATTGGTTTGAGAGTTGTGTAACAAAGAGAGAAGTTAGCCATAACTTGGTAGTTGGCAGGGGTAGAATTTAAGAGATAGGCTATGCTAATAGTTTATTATCAGTGACTAGTTTCGTTCGTGTTTGAACTCTTCAGACTGATTAGACTCACCTTGCGAAGTTCTATTTATACTGTTCAGAGGCCCCAGTGCGATATTACTGTGATGTGGGTTTTATTGAGGTTGTTTGGCAAGTATGTATTGGGGTTACCAGGGTGGATTTTCACCGGGGCTACTGGGGTTTAGTTAGTTCAGGGGTAGGCAGGTTTAAGACTTCACCTGACCATCTGGGTTAAGAGACGCTAGGAGGAATAAGAGCAAAGGTAACTTTGAAGTTAGATACCCAAAAGTTGTACTGACATGCACAGGGTGGTGAAGGTACTGTCCAGCACTGAACAGTGAAAATGAGATGTAGGAGGAAATTATGTAACAAAGAGAGAAGTGGGGGTGTCCAAGTTTAGATTTTGTCATTGATCCCATGTGGACTTTATTGGAGCACCAATTGGCAGTAAATTGGTGCCAAGTTGCTTGATTATTTAGTAGGCAAGATTTCGTCTAGAGTGTCTCGGTAAATGAAAGTGGGAGGTGACAGGTATGTTACGATAGATAGTTCATCACTTTAGCATTAGCTTTGGCAGACTGGTTGGTGGAAAAGTAAACTCTTTGTCTTTTAGCCAGTGGATTTTCTGCCATGAAGGTGGTTAAAGATTCTGAGTTTAAAAGTGAATCATGACTGCCCACAGGGGTCACAAAATTATCCAAAACTGGGTCGTTGGTGTTGAGTGTTAGAAGAGGGGATGGCGTGCATGGAAAAGAAGATCGAAGAATCACCAATTTTATTGAAAATGACGATAGATCTCCTGAAACTTTGCAACTATTAGGTGTAATTCTGAGCAAGCTGAAAGACACAAAAGCGAAAATTACCAATTTGGATGAAGAAATGAAAGAATACCATTCAAGATTGGAAAATGATCAATTGGCTGATACTGATTTTCAGGAAGCTGATATTTTGTCCGATAATCATGTATTGCTGATAAATCGCCTGGAAAAGTACTACAGAACCCTGAAAGAACTGCCCACGTCAAGTTCTCCAGATCAAAACCCCCATCGTAAACTCGCAAAACATTCTGCCGTGAAGCTACCTAAAATGGTTTTGCCTACGTTTGATGGTGATCGAAGAAAGTGGATAAGTTTTTGGGACGTATTCCACAGCGAAATACACGGATGCCGTGATATTTCCAACGTTCAAAAATTCAATTTCCTGAGAGGTCAACTATCAGAAACAGTCAAGAAGCGAGTTGAAGGTATACTAGCCGGCGATGCCAACTATGATCTACTGGTAAAGACATTAGAAGATAATTACGGAAACAAAACAGCTATGTGTTGCTCTTTGTAGTTTTGGTAAACCAGAATATACAGCCTCTTCACTAAGAACATTTTATGATTCAGTTAATGGTGATGTTAGATCGCTTTCCACTCTGGGTTTATCAGCGAATACATACGGTGACTTTTATGTTTCAATCTTGATAGAGAAACTTCCTGCTGATGTCCTGACTGGTTTGTTAGAGAAGTATCCTGATGACAACCCTTCCTTGCAACAACTGATGGAATTCATTCACGTTGAAGTGAAAAAGCTGGAACAAGTAGCATACTTCAATGCCCAGCAGGCCAACCAAAACTTGTTCAATATATAAAGCACAGCACAACACGTTCTAGTGTACCATGTCTACAGAAGATCGTATGTCAGCCGTTCAATCTGCAAATCTATGTCTAAACTATCTTAAACCCACCCACTCTGTGACTCTGTGTCCTAGTAGGTGGCGTTGCTCAGTTTGCAGAGAACCACATCACACGAGTCTTCATGGGGCAAAGGCATTCCAAACTTCAAAGCCTACTACATCAAAGCAAGTCGAGTCTGGTACAACTGCCTTTACTCAGAGTCTTACCTACAGTGATGGTTTACCTGACAGCAGAAATTCATCTGATGAAACTCACAGAACATTTTCTCCAGTTCTTTTGAAGACAGCTACTCCAATGGTTCAAAACGACAACATCATTATATCTGCTAACATTTTTATAGATGAGGGATCTTCATTGACATACACCTCAACCAAGTATAGCAGTAACCTCAACATCGTTCCACACGCCAATTGCTTCGTCAAAATCGACACCTTTGGAGGAAAATCCATCAGACAGCAGTTTCCTGTTTGCTCCTTTGACGTCATAACAGAGGATGGTCCCATCACGATCGACACCTTACTCAAGGACGTTATTGTTCACCCCATCAATTGTGAACACTAGTCTGAGTGTCTTGATAAGCCTCACCTACAGGGCTTAACCCTTGCCGACACCTTTCAACATTCTTTGTTTGAAGTCGACATACTGCTGGGAGTTGATTTGGCATGGAAATTTTTAAAACCAGACGTGATTAGTGGTTTCGCAACTGCTCAAGCTTCATCACTTGGATACGTACTCTCAGGACCACTAAAGTCAGAGTACAATGGTTTTCAACGCTGTATGCAAAGCTTTGCTGTGGACTCCCACAACACAGTCATTTCATGGTTATCACCTTCCACCAGTGATGTCAATTTATACCAACAAGTAGAAGTTGCTTTAGGTTTTGACAATATTGGCATCAACAATTCCACTGACAAGCTACGAGATGATTGCTTCATCGAACGCTTCATAAGCCAAATAGAGTATCATGGAAGCACCTACTACGCACCTTTACCATGGCTTGATGATCACCCAGATCTACCATCAAACTTATCAATCACTGTTGGTCGTCTTGAACAATGAACAGGTCAAACGAAGATTACTTAAGTTACAACTCAAGACCAACTGAAGAAAGGTTATATGGAGACTGTGGAACCTGACAAAGAATGGGATGAAGTTAACTGTCACTATCTCAGTCATTTCTTTGTTCTTCGTTCCAACAGTAAGACGACACCACTTCGAGTTGTTTTTGCAGCTAATGCCAGTAGAACGTCACTGAATGATTGTCTACACACAGGTCCTTGCCTCCTAAGATCTCTACACAAACTCATTCACAGAATTCGTACTCAGAAAGTATGCCTTTGTAGCAGACATCGAAAAAGCATTTCTTAGAATCAAGCTGCTACAAAAAGATAGAGATTATGTCAGATTTCTGTGGTATGAAGATGGCGACCCAAACAAGTCCATGAAGGTATATCGATACACATCAGTATTTTTTGGTGGAACCAGCTCTCCATTTATTCTCAATGTTGTCATCTTGTATCATCTGAATAGATTTTGCAACACTTCTGATGAGAGCACCTTGAGTGTAGCCAACGGCCTTCGAGAGAAACTGTATTGTGACGATGTTCTGTCTGGTCAGCCAGATGAGGAAAGTGCAGTTACCTACTACAAGACTTCTAGAAAACTAATGAAGTCTGCGGGTATGAACTTACGACAATGGTTCAGCAATTCAGCGATGTTACAACAACTGGTAAAAATTGAGTCGACTGGGTCTACTGCAAGTTCATCTGGTATACTTGGAATGGAATGGGATTTCTCTCAAGATGTCATCAAATTTCCAAAAAAGGCTCTTCAAATTCTTAATCCAGGGCAACTCACTAAACGTCAAGCTTTAAGCACCTGCAAAGAGGTTCATAGCATCAATATGGGAATTAAAACTAGAATGGGATCAACTGATTTCTGCCAATCTTCAAGATGATTTTAGAATTAATGAAATTGAAGAAGCAATGCAGTATAGCGTTCCTCGTTATCTTAATTTGGACACTAGCAGAGAGGTTCAACTTCATACTTTTGTGATACTTGCCCTAACAGTGCTACTGCTGGTTCCTGCTTCCTTGTTCAAGATGACAATGTCGTGCTTGTTGGATCCAAGTATAAAATTCCACGATATGTCTGCATTGGTTACATTCTTCTAAAAAGTTGCCAGTTTTTGTCCAGAATCGTAAGAAGGAAATCCTTGACCTCACCATGTTCAACAGTTGGTCTCATGTCAGTTCTGAGGATAATGTTGCAGACCTTCTATCTAGAGGATGTTTGGCTTATGAACTTTTACAGTCTACCGGTCCTCCAGATTGGCCAAAATGGAATCCTCCAGACGTCAAATCTGATGATAGAGTTTTTATCAACTTAGCATCTGTTCAATCTGAAGAAACGCCAAATTGGTTTTTAAGCAGTCTCTTTGATGTATCCAGATTCAATTCATATAACTTTCTTATTCACTCTGCAGCTCATGTTATACGCTTCACGAACAACTCCAGAAACCCGGAAGCTATTCAAGATGTACCCAGGCATGATAAACCGACAGACATTGGTCTAGCAGAACTCACTTCAGCTGAAAATGTCATTTTGAAATCGCATCAAAAAGAGTACTTTATTGAAGAACTGAAGTATTTGAAGAAAGAAACCAAAACTAGACCAACTTTAGTTCGTCAACTTAATCTTCAACTGGATAACAATGATCTTGTCTGCGCCGCCGGCAGACTTGAGTATGTCCATCTCAACGATAGAGCCAGGATGCCAGTGATGTTGGCGAAAAGCAATAAATTCACAGATCTCGTCATACAGGCGATACACAGACAACAGCTTCATGCGGGTGTTAACTGCACTGTCGTTGCACTCAGGAAGTCATTTTGGGTACCCTCAGCGAGGAGTCAAGTGGCAAGAGTATTGAGGAAATGCATCATCTGCAAACGGAATGTTGGTCGACCCTACAAGTTACCGCAATCTCCACCTCTACCAGACTTTAGATTGAACAAGCTAAAGCCCTTTTCGTCAATTGGTATAGATTACACAGGTAATCTAACTGTTAAAGGGATTGATAAGAAGAGATACAAATGCTACATCTGCCTTTTTGCATGCAGTACCACTAGGAATGTTAATCTAGAGGTTGTTACAGATTTGACTGCTGATCAATGCATACAAGCTCTCCGAAGACATTGTGCAATATATGGTGTACCAGAGCACATCATCTGTGATAATGCTAAAACATTTGTCAAAGCTGAAGAAGATCTCCAGATTTTATTCAAACTTACAGCTGATGATCTGATTAAAACACATCTTACAAGGAATAGGATTAAGCTACATCATATACCAGCCAAGTCTCCTCATTGCGGTGGTATGTATGAAAGGTTAATTGGTGTTATAAAACTGTGTCTAAAGAAGATTCTTGATTAATCTTGGTGAACTGCAAACTATAATCAAAGAGGTACAAGCAACTGTAAACGACAGACCCTTGACGTTTGTTTCAAACTCCACAGAAGATCCAGAGCCTTTAACTCCGTCAAAACTACTTCTAGGATTTGATGTTACACCACTACCACATCTTCTTGTCGACAATGATATTGAAGATGAAGATTTTTCAACTCATGACAGCCTAAACCTAGCTGTTTAAAGACGTTCCATATTGTACAATTATTTTGTAGAACGGTTTCGAAGTGAATATTATTCTACCTTAAGGGAGCGTCATGTTTACCAATCTAAGAGGTCGGCAGCAACTGATGCTTTGATCTCCATTGGTGATGTTGTTCTTGTCAATAGCAATGATTTGCCAAGATTAATATGGAAATTAGCCATAATTCAGAAATTGTTAAAAGGCAAGGATGGTAGAGTACGGGCAGCTCAGATTCGAACCAATAACGGGACTTCCACTCGTTCTTTACACCTTTTATATTTCTTAAAAGTGTCGCTTTTAGAGTTTTTCAAGAAAAAAGAGAGAAACACAGAGATTCCATAGACTGAATTACGTAGAAGTAGAAGGATAGCAGAAAGTTCAATGCCCCGCCCCCAATATGTGTAATCTGCAAAATAGATCGGGGTGTTTCGGACTATAATTTATTGATATACAATGTAAAAGTGTCTGGATGTTAGAGACTATCCTATAACCACTTCCTCTGCATGCTTTTCAGAACAGTTGTTGATTGAACATGTGTTGTGTAATATAGTGTTTATATTTCCTCTTGTTATTTCATACTTATGTGGTATACCAACTCCCACAAATAATAAAGGTGTTAAATTTTAACTCATTCTCCTAAACCGCAAACGATTTCTTATGGGAATTGCTGGAGGGAAAGTTAGCAACTAAATCTGAGAGTTTAGTGCTGGATATGGGATCACCGAGATCATTGAAGTTTGAAACATTAGAAACTACCAGAGTTGCACATACACATCTCAGTTTCGCATTGTACAATTTTTTTTAAAAGAATGATCTCGAGCAATTCAATCTCTCCTTCTACATATCTAATATTTATATATTTCTATTCTCCTCAATCTGACCTGCAAAAGATCAAAACACAGTTGTGGTTTTGCCAAAGAGGAATGTCAGTAAATTTTATAAAATTGGAAATATTTTGTCAGATCAGTAGGCCTATCTAACACTAAACTTACAATTTATATGTACCAAATCTTGCCGAATAATTGTGAAAAATTTTTTTCAAATCCAACAAGGTTCGAATGATATGTGTTAATGGGAATCTTGGTCCTGGTGGGATTCTTAGATCAACTATTTTGTGAAGAATATGCATTTATATATTGATGCGATCTCATGCAAGTTTGAAATTGGTAATAATTGGATCACAGGTTTCAGAGTTATTGCCCTTGACTTAGTAAAAACTTGTCAAATTTGGGTTGTAGGCACGATAGAGACTACAGTTTTTATCTGATCTTGATTAAACTAGATATGCTTGATGAGATTTTGATCAAGTTAGAAATTGGTTATATTCGGATGATGAACAGTTTCAGAGTTATTGCCCTTGTGTGTACAGCGATGAGACATTCTTCATGTTTGAATTTGATGATAACTTGATGAACTGTTTCAGTTTTTTTGCCTTGACTTAAAGATGATATTAAGATTATTTAAGAAATTCATTATTAAGCCACAAAAGATGTTGTTATCATGTCCGACAGCTGGCAGTGGGCGTATGTTACCTTGCCTGTCAAGCTATCTTTAATTCTTAGGTTGGTATTGTTGGAAGAACTGGTGCAGGTAAATCATCTTTAACAGTGGCATTATTTCGATTGATTGAAGCTGCCAATGGCACTATTAACATAGATGATCAAAATATAGGAGAACTTGGACTTCATGACCTACGCTCAAAACTAACCATACTGCCACAGGTAAGTTGGAAACCATCAAATGCAAATGCAAACAAATTTGAACTTGTATAATAACATGTCCATCCAAGCCAATAAGCAGCCAAGTACTTCTAAGGGGGAGGGGGGTGGGGGGGTGGCATACTTCCAATCCAGGTTTCAAGTAGGTACACCCTCCCCTCCCAGAAAACTTTGTGAGTTGTTACGTATTACAGTGGTGCTCTCTATAGAATTATTGCCCTTTTGGAAACATGAAGTCTGGGGACCTCCTCTAGATTTTTTGAAGAATTTGACTTCCTAACGAATTTAAGTTTTATATGTATCGGGACTGTGGGACCACCACAAGAAAATTCCAGACATTTCCCAGCGAATTTGGGATTTAAGATTATTTGTATAGTGTCTTTGGTATGCCGCTTAGAAAATTTTGAGGATAAGATGCCCAGAAACACGATTTCCTGACATTTCTTAACGAAATTAACGTTCAAGATTATTTGTATAGCGTTTGACACCCAGAAACATGATTTTATGACATTTCTTTTGACCCCCCTAATTCCCCCCTTGGCTAAGGGCCTATAACCCAAACTGTCTTCTTAGTCCATTAGGTGCAGATACAGAAAACTCTATACATTTTATATCATTTCTGATAGATTATAAAAGCATAATGGAGTGGACCGAAGTTGTTAAGTACAAGTGTTAGACAAAGCGTATAATAGTTTCTCAGTTGTCCTTGATGACCAAACATTTCTGACAACATCTGTCATCTACTCACCACTGATTTAACTAGAACTGTGAACATGGTAAGTGTGGCAATGAGATGTTAACCCTTGGCTTTTGGATCTTTTGATACTTCTAGCTTGTTAGATTTCAACTGTGGTGCTTTTAAGCCTGCTATTGGTGCACAGAAAATTGAAACTCTAAGATATCTGGTAAATAAATCAAGGAGCTACGTTTATCCGGTTGCCGATATCCGCACGCTTTTATCTGGTAACGGAATATTTACTATGTAAAATTACCCGTTACTCCGATGCTCCGGTTTCCGGTTCTGCACGGCTGTGATTGGGAACCAATTATCAAATTCTATAGTAAAAAGTATTCATCTTCCGGTCGTGTGTTACTGTGAGTTCTTCTAACTGGCTTCTGGATTAGCGGTATTTATGATGTCGCGTGATTGATGTTTAATAAATCCTCATTACGAGATTAAGCAATTAATTTAATCATCACGTGTAACTAATACCATTTATCGTTCAGTTATACTTCAATGTCATCTTTCGTTCAGTCATACCTGAATTCTATTATTGATACGGAATGCATCAAACGTTAGCCCTACGAAGTTACGGCACGGAAATTTGTGTTTATAAATCAGCGAAACTGATTATTAGAATATGCGGTTAATTTAATGACCATGTGCATGCTATCTTTCGTTCAGTAATACTTGAATTCAATTTTTTGTTCAGTCATACCCGAATTCCATCATGGCTACGGAACACATCAAACATTATCGCTACGATGATACGGCACAGTATTACGTTTATAAATTAGTGAATCCTAATTTTAAGGAATAATATTGTTATTATCATGCTATGATAGTGAAATAAAATGAAAAATTATAAACAATCGAGGTTCTTCACACGTATTGGCCCTATAAAGTACACACATGTCTATCACGTGTTGCGTACGTGACATTTGACAGGTGTCCTTATAGGAAGGGATATAACTCTAGTTATGGAATGGCATGTTTCAACTATCCAGATTTTCGTTAAACCGCATGATTTTATCGGGAACGGGAATGTGCGGATAAACGAAGCTCCACTGTATATAATTACTCTTACAGTTGCGATCTAGCAATGACCCAAGCATAAGAAGAACAAATTCGGGTGAAGAGTTATATTTATATGATTATTCATTATAAACCCCAATATTTTCTTAGCTTAGCCAAACGTCTATATTTAAGTGACCTTATTAATGATCACAATACCTAGTATTGGCAATTTAAGTTTATAACCTTGAATCAATAATATTGTCTATCCATTTGGGCTCATTGTCATAAGGGCTAATTCACATTTGAACTAATGTTTTTCGCTTTGGTGCAACTGGTTCAATTTGTTCTTTCCCATTTGGGCCACTGATTGGGATAAATAAAACAAGAAGCAGATGCTTATTAACTTCTTGCATATCTGGGTCATTCTCCAATAATCCCAACTTTTGAAGAACTTATTTTCAAAATAAATTATATTGATAATAGTTGTCTTTTTCACTTTTGTGACATGACAAAACTTCGAGCGTTGAACAGCAATATATACAGTGGTGTAACCTATTTTCGTGCATATAAGGATTCAACACCAAATTTCCTCTAAGTTCAAATAATGGATTTTTTTTTTATCTCTTAGATGCTTCCTCGGATATTTTACAAAATAATTAAAATGGGTTTATTTCAATTTTCTTTATGAATCCTTCACTTTGACCCATATTTCATGAGTAACCAACTCGACAATGGCGGCAAAATGCGTCACCTATTTTCGTGTACATTGCTTGATCTATAAATAAGTCGAGAAAAACACGTTGTATGAATACCAAGTGGTATAATTAACTTCTCCTTAGTATTTCTCTTAAATGTCATTCATTATTATTAGTGACAATTCCTTCAAAGAACCATGATTTAAAAAAAAATAGTGACTGACAAAATAAGATACGTAGCGTGATTTATTGCTAAAGTCATTGAAACAACATAAGAATATGGCCCACTTTGTGTTCCATAGATAGAAATTTTCTGCTGACACGGAATCTGCTAGCTGATCACGTGACTTCATTCGTTGGACTACATTCTAGCAGACGAAACTTCAATTACAACTAAGGATTGTAAGGAAATTCGGCCGATAAAAAATTGTGACGTTTGGTAATAACTGAAATCCACCATTTTGTATTTGTCAAAGTATACATTAATACATTTTACCTTGCTTGAAACTACTGAATTTATTCTACTAGCTGATATTGTACGGATAACTCATGTCTATCAAAACAAGCAAAAACAGAGGTCATGCGACGTCGCACATGTAAATTATTAATCCTTTCTGGAAATGCACGAAAAATAGGTTAGCACGAAATTAAGATACTTGACTGTACCGAAATTTGATTGGTTGTGAAAATTATGAGCTGTTAACCTCATTTAAGAACTGCAAATCAAGCAATGCGACATAAAACAAAGAATGGTAAATCGGTTGCAACGGCACAAAAGACCTTTGAAATGGTATCATATCGTTGAATTTTCTGATGATCTTCATTTTTCACTGTTTTCTCTTAAAAGGTTTCTCTCGATTATTCCCGCGCTAAATTGAGTAAAAGTCGTTTTTTAACAGCGTATTTCAAACTCTTTTTATGTTTACATTAATAGAACATATTATACCGGGTTTATCTTCTAAAGTCATGTATGGTTGATGATATTTATTATGATAAAGACACATACGATGATAGACAATACATAAAAACCCGGGGGGGACATCACAAACATAAACATACTGATGAATGAAAAGATGACAAGATGGCCGTCAGATCATGCTTACACGACTACTACATGTTCATCGACTGCCGGGCTTAAGCTGAAGTTTTCCTTTTGTCACTTGACAACTTCCGGTAACAACACAGAGCTAGTCACTATTTTATGTTAACATATCTGCTCAATTGAAACTCCATAGGTTAATGAAATGGTCGCAGATGTGTTGAAGCGGTGATTGTCTGCATTATTTTATTCATAAAATGAAAAATTATAGGCTATTCTTTTTGAAAACCAATAGTTTGAGAGTTTTACATCATTTGTAGTAATAACTTTTAAATTAGACACCCACTAATGCCCTGATTAATTAAGGCAACCGAGTTAAATTCAGGGAATTTGAAAGACAAAAATATTAAAACTATAACAAAACCACATTTGCAAAATGTAGACTCTTAAAAATGCCTTAAGTAGACTATACAGGAATAGTGGTAGCCTACAGGTCACATTTTTGTCAACTTAAAATATGATTCATGGAAACTAATGAAGGTGCCAATTAAAAAAATTTGTCAATATTGCTCCACAATAAACCTTTTTACCTATTCCAATGTTCATCTGATTACTATAGAAAATCAGTCTTACTATGTAACTCTTGGTCTACACACGGTTTAGGCCTTAACTTCTTTAATAGAAAGAAAGCTGAACTTTTATTTGAACAATGAAAGTAATATTGCCATAAATTACTTATCCACCTAGGTCTATCAACGATAAACAAGGAGTCGTTAGCACGCTCAAAATGAAGTGGGTTGTATCCATTGCAAGTTACCACAAACTTTATTTTTTGTGTATTCTATTAATATTTTGTTCCTATAGCCTTAATAAATTAGACTGTTGCCAGTTTGAGTAATTTGAACGGTACATAACGCCACAGCTACATTTTTTGTGGTATTCAGAAACATGTGATCGCCTTCAGTTGTAAAGAGACACCCCAGTACCTTTCTGTTATGAAATTTGATTAGTTAGATTTCGGGGAAGGGAGGGTTTGATTCTCCCAAATGTACAGGCCTATGGTGGAGCAGACACTTTATTTAGAAATTAGGATTAAGGGTCTTGATATTGGGTTTTCTTCTGTTCTTATTCTGATCTGAAATTAGAAAAAATAACTCGCCCGATGGGCGAGAAGTATAGTATCTGTTTTGTACTGATTGTTTTTAGTTTACTATGAACAATATTATCATTTAAGTTCTTATTTTTTGAATATGCAACTATCATTTTCTGCTTATAGACATGGGGGAATTTCTCTTGAAGGCTCTTATAGTGGGCATGAACTATCTTGCTTGCTCGATTGCTGGTTGTATTAAACGGGACAACAAAGGGTGCTATGCCTACATTATGATGAATATTTAGTCCTATTGGTCTTGCTGTATTCAATGTCTCAATCCAATGGGCCTCCCTAGATTGACGGAATTTGGTAGTTTCATCTTCGGGCAAGTCAATTTCTATACGCTCAATTGGGATTAGGGTGAGATCGTCTATTGAATGGTCGTCGAGGTTGAAATGATTAGAAACAGGCTTGTCTTTCTTTAATTTGATGTCCGACCTATGAGCATTAAAGCAAGTTCGTAAATTATTCTTAGTTTCTCCTACATATTGTTTGGGGCATTTCTTGCATGAAATTAAATATATTACATTCGAATGTTCGCATGTTAGATGTTCCTGGATCGGGTACCTTTATTCATAGAGTGCTAC